>NW_018735806.1:0-24422 GCF_002204515.2 Aedes aegypti | reverse complement strand
CAGTTCGTTCGAATCCCACCGGGGACTTTGACAGGGTGATGGACTGCAGTTCAACATCGCGCTAGAAGGTGTCAATAACCGAGTACGGTTTCCACAAGATCTAGCCAATACGTTTGCTTTGCGGATGATATGGATATTGTCTGCAGAACCCGCCTAAAACGTGAAGCGACAAAAGTCGGGGTGCTGAATGCATCAAAAACAAAGTACATGCTGATAGGCGGAACCAAGCGCGACAGAACCCGCCTTGGAAGCAGTGTTACGATAAACGGGGGATACTTTTGAGGTGGTTGATGAGTTCGTCTACCTCGGAACCTTGTTTAATGGCTGATAACAACGTTAGTCGTGAAAAACGGAGACGCATCATCAGTGGAAGTCGCACCTACTATTGGCTCCAGAAGAAGCTGAGGTCGAGAGGGATTCACCCCCGCACCAAATGTACAATGTACAAAACGCTGAAAAGCCAGGTTGTTCTCTATGGACATGAAGCACGGACCATGCTGGAAGAAGACCTGCAAGCACTTGGAGTGTTCGAACGAAGGGTGCTTAGGAGCATCTTTGGCGGTGTGCAGGAGAACGGTATGTGGCGGCAAAGAATGAACCAAGAGCTCGCTAGGCTCTACGGCAAACCCAGTATCCAGAAGGTTACGAAAGCCGGAAGGGTGCACTGGGCAGGGTATGTTGCAAGACTACCGGACAACAATCCTGCAAAGATGGTGTTCGCGTCGAATTCGGTTGGTACAAGCTGGGAGCACAGCGCACAAACACCATAAAAAATAAGAGTTTTTATTGAAAAGATTTAGTGCCACAGAAAGGAAATATACAGGTCGGACTCGATTATCCAGGATTATCCGGAGTATGTATTTTGATATTCTTGTTCTTCAGTTTTTATACATACATTTGAGATAACTCAGTACAGTCAACTCTCCCTAACTCGATATTGAAGGGACCATCGAGTTAGGGAGGTATCGAATTACAGAACACGAATCCAGTGCAACTGAGATCCAAGGGACCATCGAGTTAGCATGAAAAACAACTTTTACTATGGTTTTCTAGCTCGATATCGAGATACGGAATATCGAGTAAGGGAAAGTTAACTGTATTGCAATATACAGTATGATCAATATAGCAGTTTTGGACGTAGGAAAGTAAAGGGGGTTCTAAAAGGGATTTTTTGGGTATGCTGGTAAAATTTAATTTTTTCTTCGTAAGACCCCTAAGCCAGAAATTATTTCTAGGAACATTAAAAATAATTTCTGGCTACGCCACTGCATCATAAATATTAAACAAGGAAAAGAAATAATATTCTTTTATCACAGATTTTATTTTTTCTTTTAGTGATTCGATTATCCGGAGGATTCGGTTATCCGGAGTGAAAAAAAAATCGATACTCCGGATAATCGAGTCCGACCTGTACTACCATATACATAAGATGAATGGATGTAGGTTATGAAAAGGGTCTGCGTGATCTGTGGGGATTTTAATTCGAAACTTGTAACTATCTTAGTAATTGGGTCACCAAGTGGCTCGGTAGCTTAGTTGGTGAAGCGCTCGTCTAGCATAGAAGAGTGCTGGGTTCGAAACCCAGCCGAGCAAGTGGATTTTTTTCATAATTTCACCCATAATTTATCCATCTTTACCACGCGTATTGAGCTTAATTTTAATACACTAAGGTTTTTTTTGTACATCGGACAATGTCACACGTAAAAAATCCTCGTGAATTAAAAAAACGACATAAAAAATACCTCGTTATCTTGACGTTTCATTACAAATGTAGAACATTGCTTTGTATAGAAAAAAATGGCTCAGGTTGTTTAAGTCGGTTTTTCTGAATTACACGTTTATTTACTCGGTACCGCGTAAAAAAATTAAGTGTACAGTGCTAACCCGATTTTGCCAGCCTCCCATTTTCTCTGTTCCATAGGATGTCAGCTTTTTGACCCGAATTTTCAGTCTATTTTAAATATAACTGTTTTCGTTATGTTTTACCGTGATCACAATAAAAACTGATGGTGCTAAGCGTAATATATATTGCGTTGAGCTTTTATTTTTGTCAATACAGATAATATGAACTTGAGCACCTAGAATTGTTCAAAATGTACCAAAATATACAAAAAATAAAATTTTGCTCTAAAAATCGCAATAACTTCAGAACGGATTGAGTAAGAAAAAATCGTTACAACTAAAAGAAAATTTGAGTTTGATATCAAATTTCGATATGTCTCAAATGTTGAACATAATCATATTCAGAACATTTGATTGACACGAATGCACCCCTCTAGTGTTAACGGTACTTTAATTAAAAAAAAAACAATTGATTTTATTTGGAGATTTTCTTTGGATATTCTTTATGATGTATTGAATTTCCAGGAAAAGGGGGTCAATTATGACACAATTTATTGTTTTAAAAGCTATTTTAAACAGTGGAGTTAATCATACATTTGTTCGAGGAGACCATTGAAACTTGCACGGATGATTTTGTTCCAAAATTGTACATTAAAAAAATGTTATCAATAAACTCTAAATTCTACAGTCAAATGTTATTGACTTTTCATCAGTTATTAGTTGATTCATGCCTATTAGATGCATTTATGGCACTCTATAAGCTCAGAGTAAAATACTTTTTGATATACAAACAGTAGTAACTAAGGAGTGTACTATGAATCGAATATACTAAACAAATTTATAATATATAAACACATGGACATTGAGCAATTCTCGTTGAAACCAGGCCGCCATCGCACCCATCGTTAGAATTTCGATAAAACTTAAGGGTTGTCCTTCTGTTTTTCTCAAATTGATGGACCCGTCGTACGCCAGCTAGCTGAACAGTTTTTTCTTTTTTTGATAAATCATGGGTACTTTCTTCTTTACTTTTCTTTGGTCTCATATTTTGCATGGAACACATAGCAAAACGAGTGACCTCGTATAGAGAAAGGATACAACTTTCATTTAAACTTGAAAAACATTTGGCGGGCCATTTGAATTTGGTCGCCATATTGAATTTTGTTTAGAAAAATCGTTTTTTCGCCATTAGCGCACCGCTAGTTTTAAATTCTGAGATCACCATCAGAATGCTGAGCGAAAATTGCGTTAGATAGGGCCCAGATAGCCGTAGCGGTAAACGCGCAGCTATTCAGCATAACCATGCTGAGGATCGTGGGTTTGAATCCCGCTGGTCGAGGATCTTTTCGTAAAGGAAATTCTCTCGATTCCCAGGGCATACAGTATTTCGTACCTGCCGTACGATTTACACATGCAAAAATTGGTCAATCGGCAAAGAAAGCTCTAAGTTAATAACTGTGGAAGTGCTCATAAGAACACTAATCTGAGAAAGCAGGATTTTGTCCCCAGTTGGAACGTAATGCCAGATAGAAGAAGAAGAAGAAGGCTACAAAAACTAGGTGAGCAAAGGTATTTACCCTATGGTATGAACGATTTTCTAAATCCTGTTCTACTATTTTAACGTATATGGCGAGTGGAATCGATGCAAATATCTTGTTTGTGCAACAAAGAAACAAGTTTTCAATCGTTGGTGTATTTTTTGAGACAGATGAAGAATAGGAGTATTATTTTGAGTGAAAAAATCTGGCGGCCATCTTGGTTTTACGTAGTAGAATTAGTTTTCACTTTATTAGCACTCAACATGTTGACTTTAATTCTACCGTTACACTTTATCTTTTTCTTGTTCTTCTTTTTCCCTGACGTTACGTCCCTACTGGAACAGAGCCAGCCCCTCAGCTTAATTAGCTTTAAAACAAATTATCAAATAGGATTTTTTTACACTTATTTGCTACCTGAATGATTCTTGTGCATAACTTCGAGTTGCAAAATAGCATTATTTATTTGGTCTAAAACCATCGATAGAAATGAACAATCAGTTGAACAGCTGAGATAAGATAAGAAAGATAAAATCTGATTGTTTTTTTTTTTAACGGAGGCCTCATAATTCAACATGATGAGCACTGAGATGGTAAAAAATCACTCAGCTGCTATAAACCAAGATGGCGTCGAAATTCAAGATGACCGCCAGATTTTCCAACCTCGAAATGATACACCTGCGTTGCGTCTATATTAGAACAAAACCTGCTTCTCATCTTTCAATTTCGCTATTTTTTACATGCATGTTGGGCGGTACTAAAAACGATTCTTTATGGCTCAGAAAATCAAGGATGTTTTATGGCTTCACAATTTAAGATTTCCATTCTAAATTAATGCACTTTTGTCAATGTTTTACGATAAAACTACAGATATTACCACAAGACTTACTCATGTCCCGACGCGCAATCTATAAACTTCATTCAATGAACAACAATGCATATGGTAAATGTTTGTCTATTTCAATCAATGTTTTTGGACGGTTTTCATTTATTGAATTTATTTATTGATTATTACTGAATTCAAAAGATATTTCGAAGAATTATTCTGTTGTCAGAAATCTCATTATAAAAGAAAATTCCTGTTCAATAACCTAGATTTAAAACTAATAAAGCTGAATATCAGGCTCGGTTCCAGTAGGGACGTAGCGTCAGGAAAATGAAGAATAATAAGAAGAAGAGTATACGTAACATTTTTTTTATTGGTTGCCTCTAAATTCGACATGCTGAGTGCTATCAAGGTGAAAAAATTAATTCTTCTTCTTAAAATCAAGATGGCGTCAAAATCCAAGATAGCCGCCAGATTTTTCCACTCAAATATTATTCTTATTCTTTACTCGACTCAAATAAAACACCAAATGTTGAAAACTTGTTTCTTTGTTGTACACAAAAAAAATGATGTTTGTATTGATTGTACTCGCCATATACGTTAAAAGGGGCCCAGATAGCCGTAGCGGTAAACGCGCAGCTATTCAGCAAGACCAAGCTGAGGGTCGTGGGTTCGAATCCCACCGGTCGAGGATCTTTTCGGCTTGGAAATTTTCTCGACTTCCTAGGGCATAGAGTATCTTCGTACCTGCCACACGATATACACATGCAAAAATGGTCAATTGGCATAGAAAGCTCTCAGTTAATAACTGTGGAAGTGCTCATAAGAACACTAATCTGAGAAGCAGGCTCTGTCCCAGTTGGGACGTAACGCCAGAAAGAAGAAGAAGATATACGTTAAACTCGTATAACCATATTTAGAAAATCGTTCATTTGATAGGGTAAATAACATTGCTCACCTAGTTTCTGTAGCCTATCTTACGAAATTTTTCCTCAGCTTTCTGATGGTGATCTCAGAATTCAAAACTAGCGGTGCGATTATGGTGAAAAAACGATTTTTCTAACAAGTTTAAGATGGCGGCCAAATTAAAAATGGACGCCAAAATTTTTTCAAGTTTAAATGAAAGCTATATCCTTTCTCTATACGATGACACTAAGTTTGCTATGTGTTCCAAACGAAATATGAGACATATCACGTGAATCAAAATATGGGCTTTTTTCGCAAACTGTTCAGCGAGCTGGCGAACGAGGGGTCCACCAATTTGAGAAAACAGAAAGGACCACCCTTAAGTTTTATCGAAAACTAGCGATCAGTGACATAAAATTGGAATTCTAACGATGGGTGCCGATGGCGGCCTGGTTTCAGCGAGAATTGGGTCCTAAAATTTCAATGAAATCTTGTTTTTATTCAATAACACGAAAGAGCACCTTACTGCAACTACTTTAGCAATTTTTCCCGCCCAAATAACGGCTATATCATGTTTAAACTTTAATTTAAAAATTGGGTCCATAAATGGACCTTGACACTTAAGATCATGTTTGACGTTTGCTTAGTCGACAAAAACACCACAGGGGTTTTAGTTTTAACACTGGAGTTGTTCCTATCTGACATTTCGGAAGGGACACGGAAAACAAAATACACCCAAAATTTGAGTTAAAGCCAAGGGGTGTGACAAAATCTAAAATAAACATAGAAAATGTTGTTTGTACTTAAACTACCGGAAAACATTAAAAAATTGAGTAAACATGGGTTCTTGGCCTAAACTTAAGCGTTTGGCACTAAAATTGGGACAGGCCTTTAGGACCCTATTGCTGATTAAAAACAAAATGCAATTTAGAATGGTTTACAAATTCTTGACGTCAAATAAATAAATAAACAAATAAATATGAAATGAAGTGTTTGGAACATGTGTCAAAACAGCATGTTGAAATCAGAGAATGTCGATTTTGAAAAAAACTTTGAATAGATATAATATTATTCACTATGTTTATGTTTCTCAATCTATTTTTGCCATAAATTCATTCAAATGTACATTTTGAGTTATAGAGGTGCAAAACATAAACATTTTTTATATGCCAGGCTATTTAAACCATATTCTAGGAGAACAATTAAGGTTTTAAATACCAAATATTGTACTGGACAATCACTTATATATGCACAAAATTTCAATCAATTTGAAATTATTACCGTTTGCTCGATTTTTATTTAAAGCTGGACATTAGTGTGGGATAAAATTTAGATTCTTGCTCCAGTTCACTTTTTGGATTGTATTTATTTCCCATACCAACTGTGCAAAGTTTCAGTTCGATCGGAGAAACTATATTTTAGCGCCAGTCGTTCAAAGTTTGTATGGGATTTACTATGGGAAAACTTACTTTTGCAAAGAAAAATCGCCAGAGGACATGCTCCATAGTAAGATTTTTGATATGGATATTGCAAATAAATTGTAATATCAACGTAAGAAACTCTAAATCACCTCATCCTAACAAAAATTTTAACATGACTAATGAACGACCCCTTAATATATTTTTGCCATCTCAAAGCTCTTTCTCCTCAAACATTTTAAACTTCTTCTTCTTGGCATTAACGTCCTCACTGGGACAGAGCCTGCTTCTCAGCTTAGTGTTCTTATGAGTATTTACACATTTGTTAACTGAGAGCTGTCTTTATCAAAGTTGCCATTTTCGCATTCGTATATCGTGTGGCAGGTACGATGATATTCTATGCCCAGGGAAGCCAAGGAAATTTACATTCGAAAAGAATCGAACGCAGACACCTTCAGCATGGCTTTACTTTGTAGCCGCGGACTCTAACTACTCGGCTAAGGAAGGCCCCACATTTTGAACTTATCTATTATTTTTGAAGATTAGGTAGGTTGTAATTTTAGGCTGATAAAATCGGGAACCTGTCATAGGGTTCCCGATTTTATCAACCTAAAATTCATCCACAAAAATGCATCCTAGCTGCATATGCTAAACCAATACTTTTTGGAAAGCCGCATGAAACTACATAGTCGAGCACTCCTTACCGTGCTTGGCTTTTCGTTGTTGATTAGGCCGAACACCCATTTCCTCCCCTAATGTTCACGTGGTTTTTGGACGGTCCCATTCATACCGTCGCTCAATTTCATCTGCATCCTCCAAACGAACCATCATTCCAATAGGCAAACCGGTGTGCCATCGACTTTCCATATAGAATATCGTCCAACCATACAATTCGACTTAATTAGCAAATTTACTCATATCAAATGCTATTCATTGCCTTCCTGGACCTTACCTGTGTGCAGACCTGCAAGCAATAAGCCATTTGCGTGCAAGCGTGTCGTTCACACATTCAAAAGCCCCATGAAAACTACGAATCAAATTATCATTCACAGCCTTCCGGTCAACAACCTGGCCAGGAGCAAACTTCCAAAACGCTCTCGGCTTCAACAGTTAAGGACTGTATCGGAAATAAGTTGGAATTATATTATATAAGTATATTTAATGTGAAAAATATTATTATGCCTTAGAAAAGGGATAACCCTAGTGATGGTTTGTCAAAAAAAGCTAATTAAATAATTCGAAAAGAACAATGTTTGTATGTATATTCTACTACGCATGTAATAATTTACGCATTTTGTTGGAAAATTTTGTGAAAAAATATGAGGTTGCAGGCGAAGGTTTCAGAAGCATGGAAAAGGGATTCAACTATGAAAAAACTGCACGTAGCCAGTTTGAAAGGACTGGCGTGGTTCAAATAGGTTGAGACTCTAGCATTTGAATTGAGAAATTTATGCTGGCCACCGAAGAAGCATAGCTATAGAACGAAGTCGTATGCTTCCTTGGGTTTATTGTACTAGGCAAACATAACTGCATAGAAGTACTCCTAGTAAGCTCATGTGACGAGCCTCACGAGATGTCTCATGAGACTCGCTCACTAAGATATATTTTGTACGTATCCACATATCGTGTCTCACATGTTCTGTGAGCTGCGATATAAAATGTCACATGGCACACTAGCTCATTCAGGTATACATGAGAAACACGACACTCTGGAGGTTAGTACAGCTTTCATTCAAAAACAAAGGAATAACAGACAAATGTTAGTAAAAAATACTTGGTATAATGTAATAATTGTTTGTATTATTCTAGAGATGGAATTTTATTACGAAGTTGGATACATACATACTATGAAACTGTTTCGTTGCAGAAAACAACGAATAATTTTTGTTCAAACGAAAGTTTTTGTTGTCTTCTTCTTATTGGCATTACTTCCTCACTGAGACAGGGCCTGCTTCTCAGCTTAATGTTCAATTGGCACTTCCACAGTTATTAACTGAGAGCTTTCTTTCTTTCTTCGCATTCGTATATTATGTGACAGATACGATGATGCTCTATGCCCAGGGATGTCTAGAAAATTTCCATTACGAAAAGAACCTGGACCGACCGGGAATCGAACCCATACACATTCAGCATGGCTTTGCTTGGTAGCCGCATACTCTAACCACTCGGCTAAAGAAGAAATATGTTTTCAGTGTATCCGTTACAGTCCTTAGAATCCCATGATTTTCGGATGCTGCTGCTGCTGGTTCTGCACCAAATGCCGTCATTATCGCCGGATGCGTGAGTGATTGTGCCCTTGCGTGTTTGTGTGAAATTGCAGGAATCCCTCCCGATTGGTACACGTGTCTGTAACTGAAAAGGCTTAATTAATTGAACAGAGATGTAGCTAAGCGTAAAATTGAAAACGTCATCGCCAGCAGCATTGCTAGTGGCGCACCGAAAGGTAGACTCCGACCCCGACTCTGATGATGGCGACGAAAGGATTGCCCTTAATATGGTGGATCCGCATCCGGGAGGTGTGCTGAGTGATATGACACGCTTCGGGTCAGTCATGGTGGTGCCCTCATCCAGAATTCACATTCGGCTGGATATGTGGAAATTTGATGAAGATCGGGTGGCTATTGCGAGCCGGGTCTATTGAAAATGGTAATGGGACAGTGATGGACGTATAGTTTTCCGGACACGAGGCTCGGATTCGGAAGGGATGATGCTTCTAATAATGACGACATTCGTGATAGTGATAGAGTTTGACAAGGGATCCATTTGAAATCAGGATGTTGGGTCGAACAATAGAACTGCGTCAGTTGGGTGATTATTGTTATTGAATTGGAATTGTTGTTCATAAGAGTGGTAGGTCCGAATTCCGGCCCACATTGTCGCAGGGAGAACAAAAAGTTTCTGATTTAAGTGCGCATTGTACTCTCGTGCTGTGCGTTCACAATTTTTTTCTACTAATGGAAGTGTTGGAATTATCCAATGTAAGGAAACAAGGCTTTTTCAGTGCAGCTATTACACTAATTGATCCCTTCTTGATCCTTGTTTTGACACGTGCCTTCGATTTTTCGTTGGACCAGTTAACGAAAACTAACGGTGGTAATTCCCCACGGACACTGTCTTTAAAAAACCTCTTAGATCAGTGGTCCCCAACCTAGTAGAGATAGTCGGGTTTCACATTTTTCAAACCCGAACCCGACCCGTACCCGACTTATTTTATTTATTCAAACCCGGACCCGACCCGAACCCGGAAAAATAATTGAAAGGCAAACCCGGACTCGACCCGAACCCGAAATATTTTCGCCGTTTAAACCCGAACCCGACCCGAAACCCGAAATTGTTTTGTAAGAAAAACCCGAGCTCGAAAAGATGGTAAATTCATCGTTTCTGATGCATAGGAAAGCTTTCAGGTTGCTACTCTGTTAACAATTTTCACGAAACCCGACTCAATCCGACCTATTTTCAAGCTCGAACCCGACCCGTACCCGATAGTTTTGCAGCCTTCAAACCCGATCCGAACCCGAACCCGAAAAATTTCATATTTTCCCGTCGGGTTCGGGTCGGGTTTCGGGTATTGAAAACCCGAGACCCAACCATCTCTACAACCTAGGAGCTACGGCCCCTTTCAAGTTTTACAAACATCTCGCGGACCCCTGAACATGAAGGTTCTTGAAATCCAAATATATGGGAACAAAGGATTTTTCTGATTTGAATGCAGCTCAAAATATTTGCCATTGATCTTGTCAGGCATGGAAGCCAAAGAAGGAAACCATGTATGGAGGAGCCTATTTAGAAGTTTAGCAAAAACCTGTGAAAAATCACGAATGAATCAACACTTATCCTTGAAAGCGGTATTCAAAGATCACGGCTGGGATCCGTGTAAGAAATCTGCTATATTTCTCTGAATTGTCACTGAATTCCCACTGAAAATCAAGCCAGTTGTCAACTAAATATTTTCCCAAGGTACATCCAAAAAAGATTTATCCCAAATTTTACAAAAGTTCTGCTGGTTAAGTTCTTGAGAAAGCCTCTACAATTCCGCCAGCAATTCATCACAAATTTTCTTAGGGATCCATTTAAAAGGTTTCCTTGAAAAGCATTTTTAGAGGTATTTTAAAATATGTTTTTTTTTTTTCTCAAGTGTTTCCAGAAATCCGCGAAGATCTTATCGCCAAGGATTTTTTGCGAAACTCGCACAAGAATCAAACATAAATCCTGTTGACTTTAAGAGGTTTACGCCAATGTTTTGAGTGCAATTAGTTAAGTATTTTCTTGTTTCTGCCGATTATTCGCCAAGGCAGAATCTCGCTTGGGGGGCCCAGATAGCCGTAGTGTTAAACGCGTAGCTATTCAGCAAGACCAAGCTGAGGGTCGTGGGTTCGAATCCCACCGGTCGAGGATCTTTTCGGGTTGGAAATTTTCTCGACTTCCCAGGGCATAGAGTATAATCGTACCTGCCACACGATATACGCATGCAAAAATGGTCATTGGCATAGTAAGCTCTCAGTTAATAACTGTGGAAGTGCTCATAAGAACACTAAGCTGAGAAGCAGGCTCTGTCCCTGTGGGGACGTAACGCCCGAAAGAAGAAAGAAGAAGAAGAATCTCGCTAAGAATATACAAAAGGAAATTGTAATTACAGTCACCCCACGCAGTTGAATCACCCACAATTTATGAATCAGCTGACTTCAAAAGACAAAATTATTATCAAACTTGTCACAAAACATCACAGAATTATTTTTACTGATAAGAAACTATGTGTAAAAATAATTCTGTGATGTTTTGTGACAAGTTTGATAATAATTTTGTCTTTTGAAATCAGCTGATTCATAAATTGTGAGTGATTCAACTGCGTGGGGTCACTGTATGCCAAGAATTTTGTGGGTGCACAACGTTAGGCATAAGTACGATAGGCATAAATACGTTAGGCATAATGGACGTTTGGCATAATTTCCAAAATGTAAATTGATATAGTTTATGCGAAATGTGAGCTGCCTTTTTTGATAATTGTTAAGGGTTTCAAAGATTGGATATTTTTCCTTTGAAATGCGATTGCCATGCCGTCGTCCCATAGTTGTGAATCCTTCAAGGTCGGTTTCTAGGACACAACCTGATTAAATGATCGGCATGACAATGTTGTAAAGGACCTTCATAAGCGTTGTGGTACCTTCTGTGACCATAGAGCAAAGCCATGCCGAATGTTCCTTAGTCGATCCAGAATCTTTTCGTTTTCTTCATTTCCTTGGCCATGAAGTAATCGTGCTTGCGTATGGTGACCTAGTAAGATTGCAAAATGACTACTTTGACAAAGCAAACTTTTGGTTAATGACGGTGGAAGTGCTCCTAGAACACTATGCTTAGAATTTGTGTTGAGGCGTAATCCCAAGAACAGGAACGACGCAATACATGACCTGCTGTTCAGCTTTTGATTTTAATTGTACACATATAACTGGCAAATTTTTCATCAGAGATTATCCCTTCTTTAAATTGTAGGCTGTTCTTCATAGTTGTACTGCCAACAAAATTATTGGAGTTACTGCTGTTAATGTTAATGTTAATGTGCTGTCATAAAATTTGTCTTCCTTTATAGATAAGATGTTCTTTCAAGACATACTTATTCATTAATTAATGTCATTATAGCTCTAATCTTCCCATAATACATTTTCCCTTCTTTGAATTATAGGCTATTCTTCATATTTATACAAATAATTTAATGATTAAAGGAAAAGGGTGTTGGAATTTTTTTTCCAATAATAGGCTATTCTGTGGATTCTTGTTTTTCTAATAGTAATTGGAAATGTAGATGTAAATATTCTTTATCCATATCCATATCTAAATCCATCAAAAATTTTCGTTTCGACTTGCTCTTGAATGATTAACTTGTTCTTGAATTAAAACCGGGAATATTATGTTGAGCCTGACTGATTTCGATTACTTTCAAAATGTTTTCGGTGAAACTTACTTATGGGGCTGATCAAAATTGATTGAAAATCATCGAAAATTGTTTGCAGAAGAGGCAAAGGAACTGTTCTCACTACATTGAATTGATGAGCAGACTCGGAGTGGGATTGTAATGTCAAAAATAGGGGGGTCACACTATCACAACATTGATGTTGAAGATAATGCCACCTATCATAACATAAACTCTTCACTTTACTATTGTTGTCTTCAAGTATATCATTTGCATAATAAGCACTAATATTTATATGGAAGATTTCCCTGCTTTAGAATCAACGCAATTATTTGAAAGATATATCACGAAAAATGTCATAAACTCATTAAAACTAACATCTCTAGAAACAAATAACATTTTGATTGTGCATTGTGAATATCAATGGATTCTTAAAAAAAATGATTGAGCTGCATTTCTGAATGATAGCAATGACCATGACAACAATCTACTTCCATGTCTTGCGATTATGGGTCCATTGTTAAATTTCATAACACCGAAAATACTCAATTATGATCAACCTATCAACACACCCCCGCAACGCTTTTTGTATAAATTTTACACTATTTTTTTTTTTATGAGTTGTTACATCTTAAGGACATCCGCCCACCCTCATCAGCGTAATGGTTGTAAATGGTCCCGAACAATTTTCGATACAAAAAGAGTTTCAAATGGCACACACCCAAATTATTTTATGCCAAACGTCCATTATGCCTAACGTATTTTATGCCTAACATCCATTATGCTAAATGTCTTTATGCTTATCGTTCATTATGCCTAACATCCTTATGCCTAACGTCCTTATGCCTAACGTATTTATGCCTAATGGGGTATACTCGAATTTTGTATACATAGCTCATGAAACTAACTTAGCAGATTCAAAAAATAAATGAGTGTTATTAGTTTTCCTTACTTATTTTGCGTATTCCATTAATATAATGAGATTTCTCTAAAAAAAAAGTGCCAATAAAATATCTTTTTCCTTTTATGTAGCTGTTAAGGTAGACATACCATGTGATACGTAATTAATGTTTTTAGTAATGACAACAACAACCTCTAATTGAGAGTGGTACATTGAAAAAATGTTACCAATTTAGTTTTAGTAAAATTTATATCAATTTATTCACATTTTACAAAAATGTTCAATGTATACACTGGTCCCACAGTTATGAATCATTTAAGGCTTAGCTTAAATTTTGAAAATTATAGAGAGCAAAATAAACAATATTTTTTTATGAAATCAATGCCGAATGGTAAAGTGGGGTATATACCTGCAGTTCATGCACAATGTTGTCATTAAAATTGTTGAAAACATTTGATATTTTCACTTATTTAAACGTTGTCTTAAACCACAATTTATGAATCGGCAAAAAAGTTGTCCAAAAATATGAATCACTGTGCACACGATTTATGAATCAGTGCTTACTTTCAATTATTTTGCAATTAAATGCTATATAGTTCATATGCTTATTAGAACACTGCCACGGACAACGTTAATTATATCCGGAGGTGAACCGGAACCAAGTATTTAAAGAATCTGCATTAATTTGCATGATTTTTAATGTTGCTACTGAGCGAGCCTAGTGAACATTGAATTTGTGGATGTATGTGCTTCTGGAGCATGTTTATTTGGAGGATGATGGCAGGTAGTGGCAGGTAGTTAGATCTAGATTGCAGAACTCGTAAATGCTTGACTCTGCGACTGCCTTTACTGCAGTGATAATAATTCACACGTTCGATTTGTGTGTTTAAAATTATGGATCGATTCATAAACGTCCATATCGAATTGCTACGATTTTCTTGCAAACTTCGTATGTGTTACACACTAAATTCCTTTGTTTTGGTTCATGGATTGATTCATCAACCGATAACAGATTCCAATTTTTTTCCCCATAAGTTGGTTGGTTTGACTTTATTAACGAGATTTTTAGCCCTGGGCTAGTTCATCTCGGGACCAACGGCTTTACTTCCCTTCCGAAGGAAGTCGTCACTATAACTTTTTACGTCATAAGTGACTATGTCGGGGATGGGATTCGATCCCAGGTCCTCGGCGTGAGAGGCGAGTGTTCTAACCACTACACCAGGTCCGTCCCCCGCCCCATAAGTTCCCGAATCTTTCCCTTCAGATTTGTATGCGTCAACCTATCACCCAACACGGATTCAGTGTGTTTTGCTTATGGTTAGCTTGTGTCATGATCATTATGTTAAAGTTGGTCAATTAATCGATTTGCGCAATGAGTTCGTTGTGATGAAATCGATGACCTTTGCTATCGATCATCATGATCAAAGCTTCTAAATTGTTTGTGATCAATCCATAGCGAACTAAACTGCGGATGAATCTCGTGTCGAACAACAGTCATCATCATTCTTCCAAAGAGAAGAAGCAAATTTTGAAGCTGAATGTGTTATATGAAAATTTGTGAATTCGATTTTTCTTTTATTTTAGTAAAGTTGTCCGATATTTTTTATTTTTTAAAAGTGTGAATATTTTTTACATCTCCATGTGTCTGATAAAAGAGCCAACAGTTTAGCCTGGGAGTTAATAAAAAACTAACGTGCAACCAAAGTGATCATAAAAATGACAAACACTTGGTATTGATATCAATCAGAGAGGATGCAAACCAGTTGTTTTCTTTCTCACTCATTGCTTTTGGTCCTTCTACAGAAGCAATAACCCGTTTTTATAGCAAAATTAGGAAGAACCTGTCAGGTGTAGCTACAATTTTTTTTTAAATTTTTTACATCTATACTGTTTTTTGTGTTCCGCACAAATTAAGGATTTTTTATTTATCCAAAAATTATTCAACATAATAATCTTTGAGTCCTTACATATACAACGTCCACAATTTTTATAGCCATATAAGACTATGAACCCTCTAAACAACTTTTTTCATAAGATTTTTTTTTCTAAAATCATGGAAATTCATTTGTATGTTCAGATTCCATTTCCACAAAATAATCCGTAGTTTATGAACGGCCCCAAACCACTATTGCTCTCCCGTAACAAAATTTGACATTGGAAATTATTTGAAACTCAGAACCTTTTTTAGAAATACTAAGCATTAGTAGTTTGAACGTTGATTCATAAACTGTGACATAAATATTTCCCACAATTTATTGATCAAGTATTTTACTCAAAAATCTTAGCCAAATCCGTATAAATACGCATTTATCTCTCATAGCAATATTTATTGAATCTGTAAATGTTGTCTGAGGCTTAATCTCTCAAGAAAAATCTTTGAAAAAAACTTTGAAACGCCGTTTCCAGCTAAGCGTCAATTGCCACAAGGCTTACAAAGTTGGCCAATAAAACATCCCAAATAGCTACAAAAAGAATTTAGTAATATTGTTGATTCATACCGCGATCAAGAGCTTTTTTACTGAGATAAAAAGCCTTGAAATGATTCAACACTATGTGTTGCTCATCAGTAAAAATGATTCTGTGATGTTTTGTGAAAAGTTTGATAATAATTTTGTCTTATAAAATCAGCTGATTCATAAATTGTGGGTGATTCAACTGCGTGGGGTTACTGAAAAGAATAATGAAAATACTTACTTTGAAAGGTCTTCACGACCCCCCTGAGCAGTTGTCATGGGCCTCTAGAAGTCCGCGAACCACTTTTTGAGAAACCGTGTCTTAGATGATCATTTCGAATATTCACTGATTATAGTTGCTACCACAAAAAAAAAAAAAAAAAAAAAAAAAATGGGATGAATCTTTGATTTCACAACTTTTTTTTCAAAAACGTGGGATTCACGTGGGAAATGCATGCTTCCTTCCAAGAATAAAATGTATAAATATAAAAATTGCATCGGAATCAACTACTTACACTACCCGTCATAAATACGGACTCGCTTGAAAAGGTATTGCAACACTCAGCTGAATATTGAATCACCCTTAGAAGTTTAGCATCACCTCAAAACAGGAATGTTCATGATGCTATATCTAGAGATGCTGATTATCTCTAATGGTGCGGTCTTCTGCAAAGTTGTTCAGCACATCAAGGACAGTTTGATTCGTAATTTTACCGCTAAGTGGCGCTAGTGAGCATGCAAAATTGAGCATTTTAAGCATGCTCTACCTTGTAATCTACATCAGATAGAAAGTTCGAGTCTTGGAGAAAGTTGTTCAACATGTCAAGGACATTCAGAAATCAAATAGTTTGGTTCACAATTTTGTCGCTAGATGGCACTAGTAAGTATGTAGAATTGAGCTTTTTAAACATGTTCTATCTTGTGATCTACATGAGACACATAGAAAGTTCGAGTCTTCGGCAAAGTTATTCAGAAGGTCAAGGACATTCGGAAAGCAAACAGTTTGGTTCTTAATTTTGCCGCTAGGTAGCACTAGTAAGCATATTCAATCAAACGAATTCTATCTTAGGAACCAGATGAAATTGAAAGCTCGAGACTTCAGCAAAGTTGTTTAGAAAGTCAAGGGCATCCGGAAAACAGATTGATTTGTATATTTTTAACTTCATACAAGTTCTATCTCATAATTTTAATAAGGAAGGATGTTCAAGTTTTTGGCAAAGTTGTTAGAAGGTTAAGGTAATTCGAAAGGCAAACAGTTTAGCTCGTAATTTTGTCACTAGGTGGCGGTAGTGAACATGTTGAATGAAGAATTTTAAGCTTGTTCTGTATTGTGTTCCTAATGAAATTGTAAGTTCGAGTCTTCGACAAATCTTTTCAGACAGCGGAGGAAATTCTGGCGTCGCTGACGTCACTGAGTTTCTTACGTTGCCAAGAAAACCAGATTTTACTCTGTTTTTTCAACACTTTGTCGAAATATGGATTATGGAGGGTTGACTATTATTTTTTTGTTCAGAGAGTCTTTACCCAAAAGGGGCATTCGTCTCTAGACTATTATTCAATCTCATGATTTAATAAGAAAGAGTGTCGATAATGTTATTCAAATAGCCTGTGGCATTTGGAAGTGGAAGTGATTAAAGTCAGAATCATTTCATATGCAAGTGATTTAGGTCTGATCCACTGCATATTCAAGTGTTTCAGATCTTTTAAGGATTCGGGTATGTCTTGCTTCATGTTCGAGTGATTCATGCCGGACGCACATCATATTCAAATTATTCAAGTCGGAAACTCTTCATATCCCAGTGATTTAGGATTGATTGTCTTTATATTCAAGTGATTGATGTTGATTCACTTGCACGGGAAGCTCACAAGATTGATTAGAGCAATGATGGACGGTGTGCAAAACTGCGTGAAGATCTCGGGCGAACATTCCAGTACGTTCGAGTCTCGGCGGGGACTACCACAGGGCGATGGACTTTCGTGTCTGTTGTTCAATATTGCGCTTGAAGTTGTCATGCGGAGAGCGGGACTTAACAGTCGAGGCACGATTTTCACGAGATCCGGCCAATTTGTTTGCTTCGGGGACGACATGGGTATTATTGGGCATAGAAAGCTCTCAGTTAATAAATGTGGAAGTGCTCCTAAGACCACTAACCTGAGCAGCAGGCTCGATCCCAGAGAGGACGTTATGCCAAGAAGAAGAAGAATAAGAAGTTTGAAATACTTGATATTCAAATAGTTCAGGTCTGATTCACCTTATACAGGGTGTTAGGTTCGTGAGTGCAGACATTTTAAGGGGTGATAGAGGACCATGTTAGATGAAAAAAATCGTTCTACGGATATGGTCAATTCTTAACTGTTACCGAGTTATTCAACATTTAATGTTTTAGGATATGTTTGTCTTTAAGTGGTTATAACTTTGGAATAGTTCAACGAATCTCAATTCTCTTACTTCCATTTGAAAGCTAATTAAATTTCCAATCTACTAACAACTTTACATCTAATGGGTTTTGCAAATAAATTCATTTTTAAGAGCAAATAAGTTCAAAGGTAGTGATTTTTCTCTTGTTTTTTTCAGTTTACTTTAAAAAATGCGTAATAAATTTCATGCTAGTCTTAAGCAAAGTTGTGTGCTTCAAGCTGCTCTACAATTCGTTCTTTGACACCAAACTTCTATCTCTACGCGTTCTCTTGCAATTTTGATTTGAACACGTCACTTTGGGTCATAAATTTTGGTCCGTAAACGCAACAGGTAACAGTTCATTTCACCCCACTGTGTTGCAAAACGTGACGCATTGTTTGCATCCGCGCACAGCACACTTGATCTCAGGTTTAGACAACAACAGCTTGGCGCGTATGATTAAGCACACGCTGCTGTGCGTTCTTTTGCATGCTGTTTGAAACTTAAAATAAATCGTTTTTGTCCGATGGAAATCAACTTTTCAAAATGTTGAAGGAGTGTAGTAAAACATTGATCGGTTTGTTATTTTTCTGTTGATGATTGATCTGAATTGTAAGCAATAATTGTCATTGCTCGTTGAGTTAATGTTTCAAAGTACTGCATAACAGTATTGATGAAACAACATTGAACATACAGAAAATGTTTATCTGGTTGATTCATATCAGTTTATTTGAAGGTTCTGTGCAATGTTCCAAAGACTGCAAGGATGCTGCTAAACATTTGGAAGCAGTAACACGCTTACGATACTTAAAAGCTTTGAGTGTATCCAAGTCCCAATTTTACTGTGAATATCATTCAACTGTTAACGCCAGGAGTTAAATTGTTTAATGATTCATTCAAAAATAACCTAGATACTTTGCTAGAAGTTTCCCCAGCCCTATTAACTATTCAAGAATATCTCGAGAAATTAATTCAGGAATGCATCCAGACATTTAAAAAAAAAAGTGTCTACACCGAGGAATTGCCAAATAAACTCTTCTATGAATTTTTCAGCTCTTCTTTAAGAAATTGTTCATGGTAACACTCACCAAATTTGTAGTGGAATTCGATTAAAAGTGCTTACTAAATTCATCCTGATATTTACTGAGGTATTCGTGTTGAAATTTATCTAGGGATTACACCAGGAATCTCTCAGGTTCTCTTATAAAAGCAGGATAATCGTCAACAAATTCAAACTGGATTTTCTCCAGATATTTTTTGAGGAATGCATGTAATTTTCAATTCAATTCTTCTCAAATTATCCAACAAATTCTTCATAGAGGTGCTGAAAAATGTTTGAAACAAGAAATCTCATGAGGATATCGATGAATGAGTTGATGCAAAAATTGAATTCCAGGAATCCTTGAAAAAATCTTCAATAGACTCGATGGAAAAATGTCTGATAATATTCCTTGAAGAACCACTCGAAGTTTGGTTAATTGTGTTTACTTTAAAGATCCATTCCTCCAGAATTGATCTGGAAATTCCTCCAGAGTTTCTCCAGGAATTTTTCTATACATTCTTTCGGAGTTCTTCCAGTTATTCTTCCGAAGTACCTCTGGAGCTCCACCGGTAGTTTCTCAACAGTTCTTCCGAAAAAGTCTCCAGAGCTCCACCGAGAATTTGTTCTTCGGCAATTCCTTGGGACTTCATCCGGGTACTCTTAGGGAGTTTCTTCTGGAATTCTTTCGAAGCTCCACTGATTTTTTTTTTCAGACGTTGCTTTCTAAATTCCTCTGGAATCCCTCCCACAATTTCTCCGGAGCTCCTCCAGGAACTGTACTGTAGTTCCTTTAGGAATTTACACGCGAGTTGCTTCAAGAATCTGGCAGCTTCACCAGAAATTCTACCGCAGTTTCTCCAGGAATCCTGCCGGTTGTTCCTCCGAGAATTTTCCAAGAATATACCCGAGAGTTTTCTTGGAAGGCCTCCGGGAGTTCCTCCAAAAATTTCTTCAGGAGTTCTTCCACAAATTCCTTTGAGAGGTCCTCCAAGAATTTCTGAGGATTCTTTTCCCGGGAATTTCTTCAAAATTTTCATAGGGAGTTCCTTCAAGAATCCCTTGAGACCTCATCCTAAAATTCCTCAGTTCGTAGGAAGTCGCTATGAAGAAAATCCAATGGAATTCCCTGTAGAGCTCTGGAGGAACTCCGGAGGATATGCTGGATGGAATTCAGAAGAATTACTGCAACAATTTTGGAAGAATTTCTTGAGCAACTCCGGAGGAATTACCGTTGAAGCTACGAAGGAATTCTCGGAGGAACTCTGAAGGAACCCTGGACAAATTTGTACAGAACACTTAAGGAACTCCTTAGCCGAGTGGTTAGAGTCCGCTGCTACAAAGCAAAGCCATGCTGAAGGTGTCTGGGTTCGATTCCCGGTCGGTCCAGGATCTTTTTGTAGTGGAAATTTCCTTGACTTCCCTGGGCATAGAGCATCATCGTACCTGCCACACACGATATACGAATGCGAAAATGGCAACTTTGGCAAAGAAAGCTCTCAGTTAATAACTGTGGAAGTGCTCATAAGAACACTAAGCTGAGATGCAGGCCCTGTAGTAGTGAAGACTTTAATGCCAAAATGAAGAACAAGACTAAAGGAACTCCGAAAGAAAACCAGGAGAATCTCTTGAAGAATTCGCGGAGGAACTCTGGGATACTTCGCGGAGAAAATCTAGGGGAATTTCCGGAGCAACTCTTGAGGAATTCCTAGCGGAACTCCGAAGGATTTCCGATGAATTACTGCACAAACTCTGGAAAATTCCTGGAAAAACTCCGAAC
Organism: Aedes aegypti; assembly: GCF_002204515.2. Classification (NCBI taxonomy): domain Eukaryota; kingdom Metazoa; phylum Arthropoda; class Insecta; order Diptera; family Culicidae; genus Aedes; species Aedes aegypti. The sequence goes on along the minus strand of NW_018735806.1, from coordinate 3,419 downwards.
TTTGGCGGTAATCCGAAGAAATACCTGCTGGAAATCCAAAGGAATTTCCGGAGCAAATCTGAAGGAATTGCTTGAGGAACTTCGACAAAAATTCCATGAGGAACTCTGATGAAATTCGTAGCGGACCTCCAAAAGAATTCCTGGAGGAACACCGAAAGATTTGCCGGAGGAACTGCGGAATATTTTCTAGAGAAACTTCGAATCAAAATCCTGAAGGAACTATGGAGGAAATCCTGGAGGAATCTGGTGGGGTTTGACTGTAACTCTTAATCGTTCTGATTTAACGGCTACGCAGTCTTTCAGAAAATGAAACGAGGTTTATAACTTGCCCAACGTTTCGAACCGGGGGTGGTGTCTTGGAACTTTGGAGATATTTCTGGAGGATTCTTGAAGAACTCCGAGGATTTTCTGGAGGAACTCCGAAAGAATTCCTAGATCCATAAAGGGATTTCCGGCAAAAAATTTGAAAGAATTCTTGGAGAAATTTCTAGAGAAACTACGATGGAACTCCTTGAGAAACTCTGAAAGAATTCCTGGAGAATATCCGAAAGAACTCCTGGAGAAACTTGGAAGCCCGGAGTACTTTGAAAAATTCCCGGTGGAGCTCTGGGGGATTTCCAGAAGGAAGTCTGCAGGAATTCCTGGATGAATGCCCAAAACAGCTCTGAAGGAATTCCTGGAGGAACTCTTAAAAAAATCCTGGAGGAATTCCGGATGAATTGTTGGAGGAACTCCAGAAGAACTGCTGGAGATCTGCTGAGGAATTTACGAGAGTAATCTGGACAAAAATCCTGGAAGAATTTCTGAAACTACTACGGAATAACTCCGAAAGGAGCTATGAAGGAAATCCAATGGAATTCCCTGTGGAGCTCTGGAGGATAAGCTGGATACAATCCAGAAGAAGTACTGGAAAAACTCCGGAGGAATTTCTGGAGCAACTCAGAAGGAACTATCGTTAAAGCTACGAAGGAATTCTCGGAGGAACTCTGAAGGAACCCTGGACAAGTTCCTTCAGAATCTCCAAAGCAAATCCATGTGGAACTACGGAGCAATTCCTGTAGGAATTCGAAGGCGTTCTTATAGAAACTCCGGATGTGTTTCTTGAGGAACTCCGGAGGCGTTTCTAGAGGAATTTCTGGAGAAACTAAGGAGGAAATTCGGAGGACTCGTTGAAATTGCCGAAGAAATTCCTGGGTGAAATTTCCGAAGAAACTTCTGTGGGAAATCTCCGGATAAATTCTCTAAAATAATGCCCGAAAGAATTTCTTGACAAAATCTTTTGAAGAAATTCCTGGATAATATCGCAAAGACACTGTCAGCTATTCGCAGGAATTTCTTAGGGGCTTCTTTTGGGGACTTTTTCAGAAATTTCGCTGGGGATTTGCACCAGAGATTTTTCCAAGAATTCCTCCGGTGATTTCCACCAAAAACTCCGGTTATTTTATCCAGGAATATCTTCAAAAGATTTTGTCAAGAAATTCTTTCGGGCATTTTTTCAGAGAATTTATCCGGAGATTTCCCACAGAAGTTTCTTCGGAAATTTCACCCAGGAATTTCTTCGGCAATGTCAACGATTCCTACGGGGATATCCCTCAAAAACTCATTCGGAGATTTTCTCCGGGAAATCCCCAGGAGATCTGTAACAGGCAATTCCGCCGAGGATTTCCTCCAGAAACTCGACTGGCAATTTGCTCTATGAATTCCTCGGGGATTCCCCCAAGAACTCCTCCGGGGATTTTCTCCAGGAATTTCTCCAGCAATTTGTTTTTGGAATTCCTCCAGGGATTACCTCTAGAAATTGCTACGAGAGGTACCTCAAGTAGCACCTCCGGGGATTTCCTCCAGAAATTCCTCCGGAAATGTTTTCCAAGAATTCCTCCGGAGATTTTCTTTAGGAATTCCTCTGTGGATGAATTCTCACTCTTCAGAAGTTATATCGGCGATTTTTCTGAGAATTTTTCCAGAGATTTCCTCCAGGAAATGTTTGGGATTTGCATCAGATATCCTCCAAGAATTACTCCGGGATTTTCTCAACGAATTCCTCAGGGAATTCCCAATAGCGATTTCTCCGGGTATTTCTTTCAGAATTTGTTTCAGAAAACTTTCCAGGGATATCTTCAGAAATTCCGCCGGGGTTTTTCCCTAGGAATTCCTTCGGAGATTTCCTCCAAGAACTCGTCTAAGACCTAAGTATTTCCTCCAAGAATTGATCCGGGAATTTCATCCAGAGATTTTGTTCATAATTTTCTTCGGGGATTTCTTACATCAATTCCTCCGAAATCCCTCCATTAATAGCTCTGGAGATTAGCTACAGAAATTCATCCAGAATTTCCTCCAAGGATTTGCTCCAGGAAATTCATCTAGGGATTTCTCCTAGGAATTTCTTTGGGAATTTTCTCTAGTTATTCCTCGCCGAGGAATTTCCTTCAGGAATTTCCTTCAGAAATGCCTCTGGAGAAATTCCAAATATTCCTCCGGGAATTCTTTTGGAGCTCTACAAGGAATTCCTTCGCATTTCTTCCGTGGTTCCTCCTTTTTTCGGAATTTCTCCAGGAATTATCCAGAGTTCCTCAAATAATTCCTTGGAAATGCTCCAGAGTTCCACAAGGAATTCTTCTGAAGCTACTTCAAAAAATTCCCTACATTCCTTTCGAGGATTTCTGCAGAATTTCTCAGGAAATGTCTCAAGAGTTTCTTCGGAAACTCCTCTAGACTTCCTTCCCGGAATTCCTCGAGAGTTTCCTCGTGAAGTTCTTCCGGAGTTCCTCCAGGATTTTTTTTCAAATCCTTCCAAAAAATTATTCCGCATTTCCTCAGGCAATTCATCTGGATTTCAATCAGCAACGTCTCGGAAAAATTCTCCACTGGAAATCTTCCAAAGTTATTTCAGTAAATCCTTTGGAGGTACTCAAGCTATTCCTCATCCAGTTATTTCTGAAAAGTTCCTCTGGAGCTCCTACGCTAAGTCCTCCGAATTTCCTCCTTAGTTTCTCCAGAAATTCCTCTAGAAACGCCTCCGGAGTTCCTCAAGAAACACATCCGGAGTTTCTATAAGAACGCCTTCGAATTCCTACACGAATTGCTCCGTAGTTCCACATGGATTTGCTTTGGAGATTCTGAAGGAACTTGTCCAGGGTTCCTTCAGAGTTCCTCCGAGAATTCCTTCGTAGCTTTAACGATAGTTCCTTCTGAGTTGCTCCAGAAATTCCTCCGGAGTTTTTCCAGTACTTCTTCTGGATTGTATCCAGCTTATCCTCCAGAGCTCCACAGGGAATTCCATTGGATTTCCTTCATAGCTCCTTTCGGAGTTATTCCGTAGTAGTTTCAGAAATTCTTCCAGGATTTTTGTCCAGATTACTCTCGTAAATTCCTCAGCAGATCTCCAGCAGTTCTTCTGGAGTTCCTTCAGCAATTTGTCC
>NW_018735805.1:0-15459 GCF_002204515.2 Aedes aegypti | reverse complement strand
TCGACAAGCTGATTATAGTTCATACTGGCGAACCGGTTCCGCATTCCGTTGCCGTTCCGCTATCATTGCGATTGGGCCTTAAAGGCCCAAACGCAATGATAGCGGAACGGCAACGGAATGCGGAACCGGTTCGCCAGTATGAATCACACCATCTCGACTGAGCTGACAACGGATTGAAATTGAACCAACACTGAATCGACAAGCTTGTTGTAGTTCACGCTGGGCGAACCGGTTCCGCATTCTCGTTGCCGTTCCGCTACCATTGCGTTTGGCCTTAAGGGTCCGGAGATAGCAAAAGATGAAGCAGGAAAAGGTCCATGCGAACCAGCGGAATCGGATGGAGAGTTACCGATCTAGAAAGTGTAAGAGAATGGAAAGAAACTTGAAGTTTCCATTGGAAACTTCTGTTGAAATAGGTTAGAATAATGAATTGAAAATTGTATTTTTATCGTTATTTATGTTGAATTCAAAACACACGAATGCACCTTAAAGGTGTATTACCGTTTTGATTCATATTACGGACAGCTTCAAATTCCGGACACTCTCGTTTGTATGGGAAACATTTCACACAAATGTTTCAATTTTCCGCGTCAAAAAGTTCTTATTTATCGAGGCTCGTTTTATTAGGTTTCCATTTCCGAGAATATCATTGCAATTTAATCCCAACAACCTCAGACGTCTCTTAAGTGGTTGAACGATTTCAATTGATGGATTTGACTGTTCCTAATGATTATCATGAGCTGTCCGTAATTCAATCAAAGCGTCCGGAATATGAAGCAAAAGTGAGGGAAGCGTCCGGAATAAGAATCATGAAAAGGCCACACGTTTTGATTTATTTAAAATTATTCAAGTTGCGGACGCGTATTCTTTACTCACCATCCGAAAGTTAAGGGCTTCCGACGCTCGATAACGCTTAAAAAATCATACAAATGATTTATTGTATGTCCAAGCTGGGTTATACTTCACTGAGCCTTAAGTGTCCGTAATATGAATCAAAACGTAGTCTAGTCGAAATAAAAAAATCACCGTACGGTCCGCACGTACAGGCAGCAGTCCCTCTTCGATTCTTACAAGCCCAATTTCTCGATCTTTTTGTTGGTAACTTCTGATTCCAACACCGTGGCGATTGCTTCAGGCCATACAGGGACTTCTGCAGCTTACACGCCATTCGTATGCGGACGGAGCCAAACCTGGCCCTCAAAGTCGCAATCTTGGAGGCTCCCGGTATTTCAGATCTGCTATGCAGATACCTGGACGAGGGAGTATTTCCAGATGCGTGGAAGAGGCAGAGCCTGGGTACTATTGCCAAGGCGGGGGAAACCACCCGGTTGACCCGTCGGCGTATAGACCAATATGCTTGATTGACACGGTGGGGAAAGTGCTCGAGAAGATCATCCTCAACAGACTGTCGATACCCGAGGTGTAAATGGTCGCTCAGCACCAGTTCGGCTTCCGAGAAAAGGGGATGGAGGTCCACTGTAGACGCTATTCTGACGGTTAAGAAAACCGCTGAGATAGCACTCCAGCGTAAGAGGAGGGGTATTCGCTACCTGCACAGTTAGTGCTCTGGATTAAGGAATGCATTTTAATAGTGCCAGTTGGCGGCTATTGCTGTATGCGCTCCTGCGTCGGGGATACCCGAGTACCTGTACAAGATTCTCGGAATTTACTTCCAGAATCGGGTATTGTCTATGACCAGAGGTGTGGTCGGAAGTGCTTTCACTAACCTAGGAGTCCCGCAAGGTGCCATCCGGGCCGGTGTATGATGAATGTCATGTACGACGAGGGTGTTGAGATTAAAATTCCCGCGGCGTGTGGTCATCGTTGGCTTTGCCGACGATATTACGCTGGAGGTCACGGTGAACATCGAAGAAGTGGAATTACTGCAGCCCACTCGATCGCAATTGTGGAGGAGCTGGATGAGCTCCAGGAATGGAATTGGCTCACACAAACTGAGGCTGTTGTTGTCAACAACCGAAAGTCGGTGCAGCAAGCGGTGATCATGTAGGCGACTGCACAATCACTTCGAAGCGCTTCCGGTCAAACACTTGGGGTGTGATGATCACGACAAGCTTACCTTCGGTACCATATCGGATTATGCCTGCAAGAGTGCCTCCACAGCTATTGTGGCACTTCCCGGATGATGATGTCCAATAGCTCTGCGGTGTACTCCAGCAGAGCGTAAGCTTCTGGCCAGTGTCGCCTCCCATACTGAGGTATGGTGGCCCGGCTTGGGGCACGGCTTTGAGTACCGATAGCTACGTAGCAAGCTAGAGAGTACTTATAGGCTAATGTGCCTGAGGGTTGCGAGCGCGTACCGTACCGTGTCACACGATGCACTTTGTGTCATCACCGGTATGATGCCTATTGGTATCCTTATCATGGAAGACATAGAGTGCTTCGAAAGGCGCGGCACAAGAGGCATACGCAGGACTGCCAGAACGACCTCCATGGTCAAATGGCAGCGTGCGTGGGACAAGTTCCACCCAAGGAGTGTGGACTCACAGGTTGATTCCGAGGTTAGATATCTGGGTCAATAGGCCCCATGGGAACTAACTTCCACCTAACACAGGTCCTTTCGGGTCATGATGCTTTAGACAATATCTACACCGTTTCGGGTCATGCGGGTTCTCCCGAATGTCCATTGTGCAGGTTTAGAGGAACGGCGGAACACGTTTTGTTTGTGTGCCCGCGTTTCCGCACAATGCGTGACCGCATGTTTGCCACATGCCGGTCGGGACACGACTCCGGACAATTTGGTCCAGAGGATGTGTGCAGACGAGTTTGGCTGGAATGCCGTTTCATCGGCTATCACCCACATCGTCTCGGAACTCAAAAGGGTGGCGTGTGGACTCGAGAGTGACTAGTGCAGACGCTAAACAACAGGTGGTCCAAGGGTTCGCAGTCGGCTACGTAGGTCATACCGGTGCCCTACGGTCGAAATCGACCCTTACAGCGATTAAGTGGCCGCGGGAGAACATCCTGGTAGCGCTGCTGTCGTGGCGCCGGCCTACTGGGTGGATACGAGCCTCTGGTTGTTCGGGGCAGGTAGAGGCCCCTTCGTCAGCAATCCCAGCTGGTGCTAGCTGATAGGGTCTGAGCCTTCAGTAGGTCAAATTGCGAAGCCCGCAGTATCAGTTCTTGATACCTGCGGTGCAGCTGGGCGCGGGCTTAGTGGTCGACCCTGCCCGCCTTCTGCGGACAACGGGAGGTGAGGACCACCCGGGAAGCTGGCAATGCCCAGCATGCTACCTTGGTGGACCCCCATAAGCGTGTCATCGATGTTCGTTGCTGCATGGCTACGCAGCTAACCTGGAGGATGCGATGTGCAATAGCCCCTCTCCGAAGCAATGCCTTCTTGGTGGTCCCGGAGAGACGAAGGGTTTGGCGGCAATGGAAATGGTTTAGTGGTCGGGGGTGTAGTCTGTTTACTGTTTGCATGTAGTAAATGGTCCCTAACCCCACACGGCGTCTGTTAAGCAGATTATCCCCCCATTGCTTAGAAGGAAAAAAAAGAGGTTTCTCATCTTTCCTAATCTCAGAAGCGTATGGGAAACAGTTCTCGTCAAATGCGATATCCGTTGGGAGCGTAACCGATCATGATGGCTCTTGGCGTCCAATTTCTTCTGGAGCTGAGTTGGGACCCACGCGTATGCCTTGCATCCGAATACTTCGACAAATCCGGTTTGGATCCGATCCAATATTCCGCCGGTGTGGTGTCTCCCGGCAACGCTGCTGTTGGACTGCGGCTCACCAAGAACACCGCCGTTAGTGCCGCTTCACACCACATGGCTTTCGGCATCGACGAATCGAGTTTTTCCATCAGTGTACGATTGAATCGCTTGTCCGCGCCATTCTGCTGCGGCGTTTAGGCAACAGTGGCTCCGATTTTGATGCCCTTCTTATTGTAGAAGCCTTTCTACGTTGTAGAACCAACACTGCCTTGATCCACGGTGAACTTCTAGATCTTCAATCCAAATTGTGCAGTTACAAGGGCTTCGAATTCCTAGAATTTCTCGAAGATTTCCAACTTCCACTTCATAAGGTAGATCATGGGGCCGAAACGTCTGAATGAATGCGCTCGAGGGGCGCTTTGCTCGCGGACGTGTGCTATTGAAAGGTTCTCGACACTGCTTACCCTGGCATAGGCATCGTAGAATCGATTATGCCCCGGCTTGAAGTCCACGCCAGTTATCAACTGCTTCTGCACGATTTTGGCCATGCCACTCTGACCGAGATGCCTAAGGCGACGATGCCACAGATCGTTTTGTTCCTACTTGAAAAACGTTATCAGTTGAGCCACTCATCTTTATTTCGATGTCGTACAGTTTGCCCCTCATCGGTACGGATGCGATGATTTCTCCATCAGTTGAGGAACAGCACCTCGACGCCAGCTTTTTACCGACAGCAGATTGTCTCGAAGGTCCGACACGTAGAGCACCTTACGCATGTTCAGAGGGACACCACGATTGTTCAATGAACATGCAATGAACATACAATGTTCATGCCCTTAATCACGCCTCCTTCCTTTGCTACAAGGCCTGCGCCATCCTTGGCCACGTTTATCACAACCGAGCACGGCAGCTTTTCCACCACGTCGAAAAACGTCTTCACATTCACCAAATAATCGCTCGTTCCGGAGTCCAATTTGAAATTAATTACGTTGTTTTTCATCGTGGTTGGCCATGACATGTGACAGCTTTAGCTTCCTTCTTTATTCAGTCCTTTTCATGTAGCCGGTTTGACCGCACTTATGGTATTTTCCTTGAATTTGCCACCATGTTTTCCACTGTCCTCAACAGTTTCGCCCTGACGATCAGTACGTTTTAGTTCTTCCGCCAGTAGCAGTTGCTTGACCAAATTCAAATTGAGGTCGTCTTCATTGATGTTTTGTAGCGCCGTCACAAGGCACGCTATGTCTGAACCAGACGATTATAAAAACGAATGTACATCGGATTTTTTCTGATTAGAGTTCAGTGTATGGGTTATATTTTCATGATCGTAAAGTTTTAAAATTTGTCATCGATGAAACTTTGATTTTTTAAGCTTTTAGATATTATTCATACTAAAACCCATGAAAATCACGTTTTTTGACGCATTCGGCTTATACAAAATGTATGGAAAAAAAATTCTCCGATAGAATATTTTAAAACCTTCCGATTTTGAAAATATAGACCAAAAACTGATCTTTAGCGAGAAAAAAATCGATGTACACAGGCTTCTTCCTTGCTCTTGACTTATCCTCTTTCTCCCCCTTTTAATGATCAACTAAAAAAGAGAAGCGATTTTACCCACACACAAACTGAGCGTACGAGCTCTGCAGGATGGAGAGTTTACACGTTTGTGTTTGGTTATTTTCATTCCCACAGTGATAAAGAGTTTGTTTTGACAACCTCAGTGCTTAAAAGAGAAAGAGATTATTTTCTCCCTTTCTCAGTTAGGGGAGAGCATGTTTTCCCCATTTCTCAGTTCTAGGAAGAGCATTTCCAGACAGCTCTTCGTTATCTCTTTGTAGCTATTTGCCCAAAAGGGCAAAGAGGAAAGGGAAATCATGCTCTTGCGTTGACGGAGAAACCAACCTCAGTTCATCCCAAAAGCAATAATGATGTGTTTGCAGAGCCTCGCAGTAAGCTAGAGCTGTCAAATGGAAGATGTGCGTTTGGATAGAGCCGACGTTTCTCTCCACTCTCTCAGCCACGGATCATTCAACCAACATCGAATGCTGACTCATAATTGTTGTGAGCGTACGAGGTCGCTCCATCTATAAGCTCGTAGAATAAGTAGTATATGATAAGTAAATCAGTCTGTAGGAAATTTATCCAAGACGTTGCAAATAAATAAATAAATCTATCCGATTAGGATGAGCAAAATAAAGCTTGGATGTACAAACAATTTTTATAATCGTCTGGTTCAGACATAGCGTGCAAGGGGATCGTACGAATCCGGCACGACTAGGAACAGCTGGGAAACCAGATCTCCGTCCTCCAGTTTCGCAACGGCCGTTTTGTGTTGCCTTACTAAGTCGTCGAAAGCCAACAGGTGGGACCGCATCGATGCTCCCTCCTTCATCTGTAGGCGACCAAGCTGTTTCGGCAGTAGCGTCTGACTGGCCATAGACTTTTTAACGAAAGCTTGTCCATATCTCCTTCCACCAGGAATCCGACGATGCAACTTTTCGCTTTCCGGTCATCCTCGTCGAAAATCACATTTGCCGCTTCAGCTTCTGGCTCATCTTCCGTCAAGGCCCGCAGTAAACCAGCTATATCCAGGAACATATTCACGCGAAAACTCCAATTCTCGAATCCCGGTCCACCGGAATATTGGGCGGAAACTTTTTTCTTTCGGGTGCCCATAAGCTCTTGTAGCGCTTTACAACGGAATAACTATTTGGGGGTGACCCATTTCGCATAAAGACGTTTCGTATAAGGACGTTTCGCATAAAGTAGTTTCATACAAGAACAGGTAGCATTTTAAAGAAGGCTTATAATTCTGATTATGCCAAATGTCCATTATGCCAAACGTCCGTATGCGAAACGTCTTTATGCGGAAATGTCCCACGCTCCTAACTTTTGATTGAAGATAAAGTTACAGCTTGATATTTGGGTTGGAAACTAATCGAGCAGGTAGAAAAATTCAATTTATAGCCCTCCCGGTTGTTCGATTCGTTTGCCATGGTGTCCTAGACTACGACGTTGACGCCGACTCGACTGACGTGTCTGGTCCAGGAAGGGGGTGACCCATTTTGCATAAGGACGCTTTGCATACGGACGTTTCGCATAAACCAGGTTCATATAAGAACAGGTAGCATTTTAACGAAGGCATATGCTTCCCTTTATGCCAAATATCCATTATGCGAAACGTTCCACTTATAATATTATGCGAAATGTGCTTATGCGAAATTGCTTCGGTTTCAATGACACTTGAATGGCGCAGGGAACACAGGCACAGAGGGTCAGGACAGTGAAGGTAATGGCTACGTCAGCACAGAGGAACAGCCGGAGCCGAACCATCATCAAGGTGGACCCGGAGAGGTTGACCGCTTGTCTGGTAGTCCAGCAATCAGAGAGACAGAATAGCTACAAAGAGGAGAGGAAGCAAGGCATCGTATGCCCTATCTACAAAGAGGGGCGATAAACTGGATGTGAAAAATTATCGTGTAATCACCTATCCTAAACGCCACCTACGAAGTGCTTTGCCAGATTATCTTCGATCGGGTCCACCACCCTTAACTCGCGTTCTCCACATCTTAGACATCCTGAATGGCAGGCCACGTTCACACTAACCTTCTGGCAATTCACGAACCAAAAGCTCACTTGTACGGAATCATTTAAACGTCCTGAAATTCCAGGTACCGACTTCTGGCAACACAAAGATCATAAAAGAAGCGAAGAAAACTAACAAGAAGCTTGTTGTCACATCTTGGCACTACCCTATCAAGAGTGAATGCCTCTGCTCCGAAATGGCAAGTGAGCCAATGGTTCGGTTGTCCCCGTCCTGGTAAAATCTTGGCAGGCTTCAGGATACGTTCAAAACATTAGTCGGTGGAAGTAGGCTCAGATGCAAATTCCTGACTTGCGTTGATCTAGTTCTGACCATTTATCACTGCCCTACAGCTTGACAGGAGATAAAAACAACAATGCAGTGAATGTGGTGAATCCGTTCGCCAGAAATGGTTTGCTGAGGTTATTGACAATTCGAGTGACAATTAGAAGTTCGGCAGTCAAAACTTCGGCGAAGTTCGGCGTCGGCATTCTAATTTGGTGCTTCGCTGACGCATAAGGATTGCCTTTGTCGGCGTAGCACTTCGGTAGAATGCCAACGCCGAACTTCGGCGAACTTTTGTCGGTGATATTTCATTTCTCTTATGAACTTCGGTCTAAAATTAATCTGGATTCACAATACTACCAACGATGAAAGCCAGAAGAACCAGTCGCAACCAGTGAATCAATTGTTAAACAACACCCAACAACAAAGATATTGTCCTTTCCTATTCTTGTTGCATATAACGGATTTATCACGAATTAATTGCAACAATGTTGGTCACTTGTTGTAGTCAACATTCCCTAAAAACCCCTTATAAACGGTAGAATGAAAACCAGAGTGAACATACCCGCCAGCTGTCACTTTCAACTTCCCCGCAGCTGACTTCACCTCGCAGCCACCTGACTGCTTAGATTGCTGAACCTCCCTTCAAGGAATCTTGGTTGCAACAGGAGTCAGAACAATAACAGCAGACGCAGAACCACAGAATCCAGGACGCATTGGGTTGAATGTAATTCCTCAAAAGCTGAAAGTAGCACTGGTGAAGCACCTTGTGGAGGAACTCCGCAAATACGTCGGCAGCTAGAATAAAGCTCATGATCGTAAGGATTTGAAAGGCGCTTTCATCGACGCTGAAAGAGTACGATACGACATGGGTGAGAGCCGAGACAGCAGAGCACGTTTTGGGGACAGCTAAAACTGCAGAAACCTTGCCGGAAGATAAGAGATCAGGTGAACCCAAGAAGCAGACGCGACAGAATGCTAGGGTCGACGGTCAAACAAAATGCTAGAACCTAAAGGTATGAACGCCACTCCACGGATGAATGATTTGAGAAAATTTATTGGTAGAAGGAAGAAAAATAACCAGCAAAAGTTGAAGGAGTTACAAAAAATGGAGCAGAAGAAGAAAGAAAGTGCTTTATCATGTCAATGTCTGCATTTGTGATGTTATTACAATGCGTATACGTATTATGGATGCTGAACTTATGAACAGCCCAAAAGAAATAAATAATTTTAGAAATAATTCTTGTTGTAGGAATCGTCTAAACGTTAAAATTCTAGTTCTGAATTTTGTTTTTTTCTTTTTCATTCATTAGATTTCGGTTATCTAAAATAAATGACTACCTTTTGCATACAAAATGTAAATAATACATGATTTCATTCTCGTCTATTGTTTGTTTAGAACATGCAATATTTTCTCTAACAATTGCTCACCCCACATAATTTGTACGGACGGAGAAAAACGCCACAAGGAATCTGGCTCTCCAAGCAGGTCATCTTCGTGGACGCAGAGCGCCGTCCTGGAATGATGGCCAAGTTCAAGCTGTGGAGCGTTGTATGATGCCACCGCCCTCGGGGTGAAATGCCGATCGCACTGGGTAAAATAGGATGAAACCGGTCATAAATAGCGGTTCATTTTACGAGCGGTTTTTTTTAGTCTCATAACTGAGGCTCGTTGTTGCCCGCCGAGGATAATAACAATCATTGTTATGCAAATTGGCGGCTGAAATTCGAAGTAATTTGTAGAGAAAATAAATTGAAATTCGATTGCCAAATAATTGGACTTACAATGGGCGGGATTGGAGGGTTTCATGCCGACCGGGTCGTGACCATGATTTAGTGGTGATTACGATGATGTACTGATGCATTTATTTTTCTTTCGTTGCAGGTAAGCGGATTTGATGAGCGTGCGTGATGAATTATTGTAAGTACAAAAACAATATTGACAATAGAATAAATTTTGAAGTTCTCTTTGTACGGCTTTCGATGTATTTTTTTTTTTTTTTTTTTTGAGGGGATTGAAACTGAAATACAAAAAAACATAAAACTAAAATTCCGAACAATTAAAAACTGAAAATAGAAAATATAAAAATTAAAATATATAAAAACTGGAGATCTGAAGAACTGAAGAACTGAAGAACAAAAGAACTGGAGATTTGAAGAACTGAAGAACTGAAAAACTGAAGAAATGAAGAACTGAAAAACTGAAGAACTGGGGAAATGAAGAACTGCACAACTGAAGAACTTAAGAACTGAAGAACTGCACAACTGAAGAACTGAAGAACTGAAATAGTTGAAAAAAAAAAAGAAATAGTTGTAATACATGTATAAACTATCTTGATTCTTAACAAACAAATACTAAAAGACTTAAATTTAGAGAAACTAAAAAACTTAAAACCTGGTCAACGTAAATAATTGAATGTCTGAAAAAGTAATACATGACGTCGTTTTAAAACTTTGCTTATCAACTTTTACTATTTCGTTACGACTTGAGACTCCACCCACAACCGTTCTTAGAATGCAGCTTAGATCGTTTTTCAGTGCTCTAAAGTGTCGTCAATGTCCCGCAGCTAATTCAATCAATTACCGAATGACAGTTCCATCATTAAGATCAACTTCTATCCATAAAATGTTTCAACACTGCCAGTGCAAAGTAATCAACCTTAACGTTTTATTGCAGCCGTTCGATCGTCTCCTCTATTGGACAAACGGTGCCTGGCCTTCAGCCCCACAAAGTAGATAATCGATTTCAGTCGGTCGGTGGTTGGTGTGCAATGCAATAGTCCAGCCAGCCGGGTTGATTGTAGAAGGGAAGAAAAATTAAGAGCATAGACCTGGCAACATTTCAATCGTTTCAAGATTCCGTTAACGAGTTCGAGATGTTCCACCGTCTTCTTCTCACTGGTAGTTACAGGCCCACCAAAGTGTGAGAACGACGATGTTAGGCAAAAACGGGCGAGTATTTATAAAATTAGTTTTTCATACCTCGATCCATGCCAAACACTGTCTACTGTCTGACCCGAAGCCCCCAATGTCTAGCTAAATGCGTATTTGGTATTGCGCAGGTGTTGTGTTGCGAAATTTTAGTCCATAAATTTGAGGATTTACTGCTGAACAAGCATCACCGGCAGCCGTCCAAGAGTCTCCGAAGCAGGGTGTTCCAGCGCGTCTACTCGATTGGCATTTTCTTATGTAGGGCGGGGAGGGAAAGCACTTGAGTTGGTACCGCCTGGCTGAATGGCTTACGATCGCGGCGCACAGTGGGAATAAATGCAAAAAAAAAAAATAGTCCAAGGACATCGATCTTTGGCCTGAAACTATTGGGTTCAGTGTTCCGACATGTTTTACAATGTTTCATTATTTTTCGTACTTCATAAGGATATCTAAATCGATTGAGCCCCAAATAAATAAACTAGATAAAAAAAAACTATTAAAAAAATTTATTCTGATACAATGAGAAAAATATATGTATTGTCGAAACAGAAAACTATCTATGAAAATATGTAGGCTTTGATATCATAGATCATTACAGACGATGAAAAGTTCTATCGCTTATACTGACGAAGCTATGAATTAATAATTATGGGCAACACTTTGAAAGGATTTTTTTCACAATAACTTTAAAATTTCCACATTTTTTTTAAATTCCACAAAATTTAAGCTCCAAAAATTGGGGGTCTACCTTAGCCGAGTAGTTAGAGTCTACGGCTACAAAGCAAAGCCACGCTGAAGGTGTCTGGGTTCGTTTCCCCGGTCGGTCCAGGATCTTTTCATAATGTAAATTTTCCTTGACATCCCTGGACATAAAATATCATCGTAACTGCCACACGAAATCGCCCTCTCATACGATATGCGAAAATTGCATTTTTGACAAGGAAAGTTCTCAGTTAATAATTTTGGAAAGTGCTCTTTGAACGCTGAGCTGAGAAGCAGTTTCTTTCCCAATGAGGACGTAATGCCATGAAGAAAAAGATAAATGTACCAATTTTTGATTTCGTCCCACTGTATGGCGGGGTGATTGAGTTGAGTATCGACCATGTTTCGAAATTAATTGAAATCGGCTTGACCTGGGTCCAGGATTAGTTTGTAAGCTCAGTGTATGCTCTAGCTTTTCTTATCAAATCGTTGATTGAGCCGGCCCACTCCGCGGTCTGCCCGTAATCTCCCGTAAAAGCAAATTATTCAAATAATTTGAAGTATAATTTCCGTCACAAAATAATTAATTTGTCCATTCTCTTAATTATTTTGCTTCTTTCGAATGAGGGTATCTTTATTTTAGCGGCAGGGATGTTCATGTTTTGAGATTCGGAATTCGTTCCCATGATTGGGTTGAACGATCATGAGATTCCCCAGTGTTCGAACCCAGCTTTCCATTGAAGGAGGAGCCCCAAACAAATGACCCCACGGATTGCCCGTACCGGAATCCAAGTTGTAGGTTCGTGGACATTAAACCACGCAGAGGATTACATGAATTCTTGTTTTGTCTTAATCGAGTCCGGCTACCGACTCGAAGAAGGTTTATGTTTTCGTACCTTTAACTCGAACTCTCGGCCTTATCCCACGATGCGAAGAATTGAATGCCCGACCCGACCGAACCTCGCTGAGCTATCTGAAGCGCGTGCATATACAATGTGCCGGAGACACGATAACGTTTTATTTACTTTCGTACAGGCATTAATTATCGAAAGCAGGAAAGACCCTTCGGCCCCCACTGCTGTTGGCGGATTGCTTTTCGTTGGATTCGGTGGGAGATTAAATTTTCGATTTGTGGCATCTTTTGAGGCTTGTACTTTTCTCGATTATCCATCATCGGGAAAATGTTATTGAGTTGTTTCAGATGTTGAGATGAAATGAAATGGGTATCCAGTGAACCCTTTCTCACTAGATGTTGAAGAGATTATCGATTTTAGGAGGATTTCGAAATATGGAGTTATTACACAAAAAGTGACATACAAAATTAATAACAATAGTACAGGAACACATGTTGCAATTGAAAATTATTAACTGATATATGACTAGATCTTGTTATATAGCCGCTCATATACAATATTTTTTGACATTTGTGCTGCTTGGGTATAGTTTAAAGTTATGTAGACTATTGTAAATGCTCTAGATCTCAAACATCTTAATTTCAGTACTATAATCGATTTTGAAATTATTCAATGATTTCTCATAATATTCCAAGGCACCATAGACAAGCAACGAATATAATAGGCTGTCCAAAAGCCACGTAATAAATTTTTTTGTCTTTTTAATACCTCCCCTTCTTTTCCCTGAGGCCACGTAGCACTATGGGGGATCAGGCGGGTCATAAATCGAAAAATTTTGTTTCCTAAATTATTTTTTGGGTATTTTCTACTTATTACTTACAAACACTATTATGAAAAATCCAAAATTTGAAGATGCTACTTGCTTTAGTTTTTTAAATATACAGTATCAAAGTCAAAAATGGCATGCAAAAATAAACCTTTTTTTTATGCAACAAACATTTTTCATTAAGGCCTTCATACGTTCCCATAAAGGTTTTACATAATCTTTCTGCTGTACTATTCAAAATAATTATATCACTACTAGAAATGTTAAAAATGCCAAATTTGAACTTTGAAAGTCAAGAACATTATTTCCTCGCATTTCCACACTGCTGTTTAGATAGAAATCAAACTTGAAACTTCTACCAGCATGCCCCACAGATAAATCTTGCAATAAATTGCACCTTTTAAAGTTTTATAATTTTTTTTATTATTTTTGTTATTGGATTTTTTTTACCAAACATGCTTAAAATAAGTTTCATTCATCATTAAAAAAGTTTTCAGGTGGTCAAAATCTCGTTATTTTAAGTTGGCCTACAAGTTTTTGATTTATTTCGGACCAATATTTTATTTTGCCCTTAGGGTAGCCATCTTAAGGATGGCCAGAAAACATGATTTTAAGCAATATGAATTAAAGCGATTTGTAATCAGTCATTTTCAAACCAAAGGTAGTAAATTTGTAGGTTTGTTACTTGTTTATTCATAACCGCGACCAACACCGCCACCATGAGTTTCGGAATGTAATATCTCCAATAGTTTAGGGAACAAAAATTCTGATGAATGGCACATGATGGATTTTTATTTATTTTAACATGTTATTCATAACATGGAAATAAATTAAATGTTTTGCAAAAAAGTAATATTGTAATGGATTCTACAAAAATGCATCACGCGATTAAATCAATCGGAAGCATAGAAACGCTAAATATCAAACCGATTTTACTGAGAATGTATTAGTCTTCACATTCGCCCTAATTCTGACTCTGTATTGACATGTAGATTGTGAACGCCATAAGGATCCATTCACAAATTTCAAAACGCTGAGAATGACCATTTTTGACACCTCATAACACATTTTGTATGAATATTTCTTTTATAATTTGTATGAGCTGTAACGCCATAACGACACCGTCAGTGTTATGAAATTTATGAATGGGCTCTAGCGTCGGAATAGTTTAAAAAAGTATCTCAATGGCGTTCAAGTTATTTTGAAGAAAATCACATTAGTAAAAGCAACAAATCTTATATATTATTAACTTCTCATCTAAAAAACTATAAATGAACTTTAACACTTCACTTTTTGCAAAAAAAAAAAATAAATAAAATACTGAAATCACTAAGGTGAGCAAATACCTTTAAACTTTAATATGTGTTGCTTATCTTGACAGATAGGCCTATTTCGTCTGCGACTTACAGACTTCTTCAGTGTCGAGTGCTCGACTTGAAGAGAACATCGCATGGATCTATTATTTATACTAGAAAAAGTGTGTGGGTATGTTAGAACTAGATTCTACCTGTAATCGTATACAGGAGGTCATTTTTTAATTGTGTACCTAATCAAATGAAAGGATTGTCAAAATTTCAAATTCCTGTTTGTTTTGGCAGGTGGTCAATCAATGTGTTTATGTATTGTGTGTGTGAATGTTAGGTTTAAGTCTAAACAGCCAAGAGTACCCATTTCCTTGATCTTTGTTTAGTAATTTTTATTGTGGTTTTGTTTGAAAATTTCTATGCTTTCCGCTACATCAAGCTTCCAAGGATTTGAAATATGTCGTAAGAGTTTGATATTTTTGTGTTAAGGAAATGTTGTTCATTGTAAATATGTTCTGCAACTTTTGATTTGAAATGGTGTACATGTCCTTTTTCTGTGTCTTTGTGTGCTTTAGTAACTTCTGCTACGTGTTCTTTGAAACGTGTATTGAGAGTCCGTTTTGTTTGTCCTATGTAAATTTTATCGCAGTGGTCGCATGTAATTTGGTAAACGCCTGATTTATATAAACTGTCAATTGGGTCTTTTTGTTGAACCTAGGAGAGTTTGGAGTTGGTTGTTTCTACTGGTAAAACTAACTCGAAACCAAACTTTCGTAGGATTGGGCGTAGTTTTTTTGTTTCATCGTTGTAATTGACGGCTATATGTTTGAGTGTTGGTTGTTCTTGTGTCAGAGTAGTAAGTGAACGTTTGTATTGTTCTCGTGTTCTTTTGTCGATGAGTTGTTGTATTGTTTGTCTGTGTAACCGTTAATTGTCCTGTTTCAAAAATGTAGTTAAGTTCCTTTTTCTACCAGTTTCACTGAGGGGATTGTTAGCATTCGATGTATCATGTGATTGAAGGAGACATTTTGTGTTGGTGTGAGTGATTTGATGTGTTTGGAATAATACGTTGATGTTAGTTGGTTTTCTATAGATTTCAAATGTAAGTGATGAGTGTTCCTTTACAATAAGTAAGTCCAAGAAAGGCAATTTGTATCCTGTTCCACTTCGTAAGTAAATTCAATGTTTTTGTGAGCCTTATTAATTGTTTCTAAAGTTTGGGGTAAGATGTGTTTTATAACTATGCTGAAAACATCATCAACGTAACGCCACCAGATTTCAGGGACTGGTTTTTACC
>NW_018735804.1:0-23304 GCF_002204515.2 Aedes aegypti | reverse complement strand
AAAGAGAGAATTTTGAGAACTGTAAAATCCCAAACTTAATCATTCTTTAGTGGAACAAATAACAGGGAATCAGGAAAAGGGCATATAAAAACTGTGTGAATAAGGCATGATGCAAATGCTAATGCTTATTTAGGTTATTTTGGATAGAACTTGATAACAGAACAGCCCTGAGAACGGCGTTTTATCGTTAGGAATCTAAAGAAACACTGAGAGTGCATGGAGAACCGACTAAGAGACGTGTCATACAATGTGAAAGTAAAACCGTTTCTGTGGGTTGATGTGTCCGATCTAATTACAGCGAGGGAAAAGTGAAAGATTATTGGTTTTTAAACTGATCATATAAGTTTTGAAAAGAAAAAAAATGGAACTACGTTTCTTGATAGATAAGCCGAACAGAACAGTAAACAGAAGTAATTGTATTTGAAAAATAAATTATGATCGTGAAAATTGAACCTTCTTGAGAGCACTTACATTGCACGAATGATGACATCCCTATTACTGCCAGATGGGGAAGTTGAAGTGCGAAAAATGCATTTAACCTCCAGTCGTCGCGCGGTTTGCCACCGTCAGAACCACGCGCGCTGCTGTTGTGAACGAAAAGCGAGTTTTTTCAGCAGTGTTGTACAAAATACAGCAGCGCGACTACTGAAGTGTTAAATCCACAGAAACGTGATTCTATTGGCTATCACTGGTCAACATTTACAATAAATAAGTCGACGGAAATGTCACGGAAATATTTTGATCAAAAGTAACTGACATTAAGGGGGTCTATTTTGTAAATCGAGCATATTCATGTGACTCGTCTGTAATTACTGTCGATCGAAGAAGCAGGCATATTTCAGATGTCACCCGTCCGACTGCCATAGTAATCTCCAGTCACATAGAGTGACAACTGTCGAAAAACTCGAGTGACAGAGCCGTGTCGAGCGAATTTTTTAGTCGACAGTGACTCAGTCGAGTCATTTGATCGACTTAATTTATAAATAGGCCTAAAAGTAACCATATAATTTCACTAATGAAAATATTAAATCTTCATAAGATCTAACTCTTCTTATGAAAACTGCTGAAGAACAGTTGAGAGTAGCCGTCAACGTTGCTGCTTGAGAACATCAAAAAATATATAATATATTTAATTGAAAAATGTAAAGCCTAAAAGCCTTCGCTTCAGATCTGAGCTGTTTATTGGCCAGAAGAAATTTTCACTAAATTTTTAACCTTGGGCTATCGCGCTGTTGTACTTTGTACAACAGTTGTGATTTTATGCTATCATTTTGCAACAAAGATAACCAAAATGTATTCCTTAAGAATTCTTCTTAAGAAACAATACTCGACAGTTCTTGTTTACAGTATGGCCATTAGGGCGATTCAAATTTCAAAAATGTTTGAAAATCCAATCTCCCATAATGCTCCTTACTATCCTTACCATAAAAATAGTGTTCTGTGAAATTTTCAGCTTTCTAGGTGGTGATTTAAAGGTGGCCCAAAGACAATGTAGGTTATATGGAAATTACTATGGAGAAATTTTGAGAAATGTTTTAAACACGCTAGTACTGTAATGTAAGTAGAAACTTATCATCCCATATTGAAAATTAATTCTTCAAACCTTAATGAAGGATGTTGCTGAAGAAAACAAATCCCTTTTGAGCTAATTTTTGAGGGATTTTTGTACATGTTTGCAGGGCTTTAATTTCATATTAAGCTAAATAATAGCAAACAAACTCATGAATATCTCTTCTGCTATCTGTCGGATTGAATTTCTCTCTTCAGCAAATTTCTTCATTATGGTTTGAAGAATGAGTTTTTACATGAGATAATCAGTTTGTACTTACATTACAGTATTAGCGTGTTTGGAACATATTCTCAAAATTTCTCCAAAGTAATTTCCATAATAAACAACATTGTCTTTGGGCCACCTTTAAATCACCTCCTAGAAAGCTGAAAATTTCACAGAATACTATTTTATGGTAAGGATGGTAAAGGAGCATATGGGAGATTGGATTTTCAAACATTTTTAAATTTTGAACCGCCCTAATGGCCCATTATAATGCGATAAAATCAACAAATGTACATAGAAGTCGCATAATAATGAACGCACTATATACGATTCGAGTAGACCATAGTTTGAAATCGGTTATATCTCAAAATCCAGATTATTTCGAAACTTGGGGTCTCAGTAAAGTTGTTCTGGAGGTGAAGCGCTTATCTGAAGGTACTTAATTTTATTCGACCTTTTACTTTTGTTTGCAGATATTTCAGGATCCTGACCATTTAGAAGGATGGCTATTTGGTAAAGTTGTTTCAGCAAGTTAAGGATTATCATTGTTTGAGCTAATTGATTCAACATTTTGCCACTACGCAGGCACTAGTGCCCGAGCAAGAAGAAAATAACTACTGAATACCAAATTGAGGTATTCCATACCAGACAATTTCCAATACTTACAACCTGAATGAGGTATGAATGAGCCCTGCATAAGAGGTAAAATACCTCAAATAATACCTTATGTATATTCTAACAAATACCAAGCTGATAACTAGATCAGGTATTGTAATACCTAAATAATACTTGATGGATTTTCATATAAAAGTGAAATTTTTCAATACCTCCAGCAGTCCTCAATAGCTATCGAATACACAAAAATGAAGTATTTTTAATTGTTTTTCAAATACCATTACCTATAATACAAAAAAGGTATTGACAAACTGAATAATACCTAATTATGGTATGATACCAAAATATGGTATGCATAAGTTATTGGAGAGTTATTTGTTCTCCTCGCGTGAGCATGAAACTTTTGTTTGCAGATATCTCATGAGCCTGACCCCTTAGAAAGACAGAAAGACACCGTCTTCGGCAAAGTTGTTCAGTAGCTCAAAGGCTATCATTATTTGAGCCAAGAAATAGGATATTTTGCCACCAGGCAGCGCTAGTAAGCATGAAATTTTTGTTTTGCGAAAACTTCAGGATTCTGATTTTTTAGACAAATGGCATCTTTGGCAAAGTTGTTCAGAATCTCAGGGGCTATCATTATTTTACCCAATCTTGAAATTCAAGTATTAAATCAAGAAAGCATTTGAGCTACTGAACAACTCTGTCCAAGACGGCATCTTTCTAAGTTACCAGGCTCCTGAGATTATTGCAAAACAAAATATTTTATGCTGACTAGCGCCATCTGGTGCCAACATTTTGAATCAACTAGCTTGAACAATGCTAGTCCTTGATGATATGTTCACACCAGGGAAATTCTTAACTTTTAGATAATAAAAAATCACGTCTGGCTTCGTTGGAATTCAAAAGTACAAGAGACCGAATCTCTTAGTAAGTTTATTAGGGTAAGTTTCTCTCTCATACAAATAGATTATCGTTCTCGTAACGACTCTCTCAAAGGGTTCTGTCTATTTACCCGAAACATTACATTCTTCCTCCTTTAGATCTGACATTAAAATATTTTTTTTATTGTTTTTAACATCGGTGTAATCTTCGAACTCATTATTCACTTGAATTATGATAATAGAACGTTTTTTTATTCTAACAATCACATATGCATTATACTTAATCAAACATGCCTTACAATAATCAAATTTCTCAATAGTTTCGTTTTAGTATTCATTTGCTTCTTACTTCTATAATTGAATTCTTCGAAATTATTAGAATTTAAACTTAACATTTTTTTTTTTTTTTTTTTTTTGTTTCCCCCAGGACTCAATGGCGATTTATCGTTCTTAACATTGCTACTGGAGTTTTTTTGAAAACGATTTCTTGATATCCATCTCTTTTCCGATCGCGAATAACTTCGCGTTGCTATCGGGCTAGTTCTTGTACATTTAACTCGTTTCTTCTCGATGTTCTGCTCAGTTTTCGGTCGGCCTCGTACGGAAATCCGAGGCAGTTCTTCTTCAGAGTCTAAGGAGTCTCTTCGTCGCTTCTCTCGTTGTATAGACACTTGAGTCTTCGAGTTGGATTGTCGAGGACCTGCAATCTTCAGTTGACTCCTGTGAGCGTTGCAATTATGCCTGCCAAAAGAGATTTCAAAAAACATTAGTCGATACTCTTTTGACATATTTCGCCTCCACCCATTTCTCAATTGCATATTTATCATTATTTTTATACCATATACGATCCCCTAGTGTTAGATTGGAGAAATGGATCTTGGGATGATGTGTTATCGCTTGAATTTTTGTTGTTTGCTTGTTCCTCATACTTGAGGAAGAAAATCCATCTTGTAATTAATAATTCTTGTAAACCTCGTCTAGGATGTATAAGGCTACTAGACTCTTTGGTTTGAAACTTAATAACTTCTCAGATGGAAAACTGTCGTCAGATGCGGAACATGTATTTCTATAATTTGCTAAGAAATAAGTAATTCGATCCTCTTCATCGAGTGATCTCGTCAAGGGGTCCAAAAGAAATTTTTTTAATACGTCTTTTACTAGCCTAACCATCCTCTCAGCTTGACCGTTACTGCTAGGGTTATAAGGAGGACTTTTCATTACTTTTATTCCCTGACGTTCCATAAAAGCAACAAAATATCCAGAGTTAAACGGTGGACCGCAATCCGTTACAAGAACGTCAGGAAGTCCAAATCTTGCAAAAATGGCTGTGAATTTCCTTATAACCTTATTGGCGTCCGTCCCATATTTCATAATTTCTACTTCCAGCCATTTAGTGTAACTATCTACAACTAGTAAATAAGTCTTTGACTCTAGGAAGAAAAAATCGGCGTGAATGCGACTAAAAGGACGATTAGTTGAATCCATGACGTATGGCAATCCTGCTTGGGAACCACTGACATTTTTATACATGGCTCGCAGTTTTTAACAAATTGCTCTATATCCTTGTTCAATCAAACCAAAATAATGATCGGCGAGCCGTTTGCTTCATCTTAACAATACCATTGTGGTTCGTGTGGAGCAGTTTTAAAAATATTATGTCTAAGAGAAACAGGGATAAAAACGCGATCCTGAAATAAAATACATCCTTTCACAACTTCTAAATCAAAACGTAATGAAAATACTTGACGCCAAGAATTTTCCACTTTAGCAGGCCAACCATTAATTATGAAATCTGTAACTTTTGCTAAGAAAAGATCAGTTTTACTTTCTTTAGCAATCAATGCATAGTCCAATGGAAAATCGGCAGTAAAATTATACTCTTAATACACCCACTATCAAGCTTTTCGGGAACACCTTGATCAAGAGGAAATCTTGAGCAGAAATCTGCATTTCCCATCCTAGATGATGGCCTATATTGAATTTCAAATTCGTATATAGACATTTCCAATGACATACCTTTGTAATCTTGTCACACATAGCTGATGCTTACCGTCTTTGCCAAAAATTCCCAAAAGTGGTTTATGGTCAGTGAAAATTGTAAATTTCTGGCCAAAAAGAAATTTATGAAATTTTTTCACAGTGCACACTAGTGCTAATGCCTCCAAATGTAGGATAGGATAGGTTTTTTGTGCGGCATTTAATGAGAAAGATGCAAAACTAATAGGTTTTTCCTTTCCATCGACCATATGGGCTATGACTCCTCCCAGCCCATAGTTGCAAGCGTCCGATACAACTATAATCGGTTTCGCAGGATCGTAAAATTCTAGAAAATCTGCATCTAACAAGGCTTGTTTACTTTCTTCGAATGTGTTCTGGCATTGCTCACTCCAAACAAATTTTGTGTCTTTACGCAACAAAGCATATAAACAGCTAAGTTTTGCTGATAAATGAGGAACAAATTTTCCATAAAAATTAATTAACCCTAAAAATGCCTTGAGTTCAGTAGTATTGGAGGGGACCTTGGCTTTTTCGATTGTTAATAATTTTCTGGAGATGGAAGAAGTCCTTTCTCTGTGACTAGGTGTCCGAGATAAATTAGTGAATTGACAAAAATTGCATTTTTTATAATTTACTTTCAGGTTTGCTTCTTGTAATCTTCCAAGAACTAAATATAAATTAGATAAGCACTCTTCCTTAGTTTCTCCAGCGATCAATACATCGTCTAAATAACAACGAACGTGTTTTAAACCTATTAAAATCTGGTCCATAACCTTTTGAAATATAGCGGCACTAGACGACGCACCCTGAGGAAGTCGATTATAAGTATAGAGCCCCTTAATTTGTGTTATAAAAACAACAATTTTCCTTGATCGCTTCGATAGTTTTAGTTGAGTGTAAGCCCCCGCTAAATCAAGACAACAAAACCATTTACAACCTGCTAGTGACGCAAAAATATCTTGCGCTAGAGGTAGTGGATATGTATTGGGAATAATTTGCTTGTTAATCGATGCTTTACAATCTATTACCATTCTTATATCGTTATCTTTCTTTGGCACTATGACTACTGGGGAGGCCCATTCACTAACCTGTATTGGGGAAATAACATTCTGTTTCTCAAGCGAATCGAGATGCTCTACAACCTTCTCTCTCAATTTAAACGGCACGTCGAGGCTTTTTTAAATATTCGGTTTGTCCTCTCGAAGAACAAGGTCAGCTTCAAACCCTGTTATTGGATATGAGAAATCACTATCAAATACCTTAGGAAAACGAGATTTAATTGTTGATTCAATATTACCCATGTCAATATTAGAGCCTAGTCTGCTATCAACATCTCCGTTAACTGCGTTGATCCCTAACGAATTTCCAAACGTATTTCTCCAGTTTGAATAGAAAATGTCCAGCCAATTTCTACCAAAATAACGGCACAAATCGTCTTGTACAGTCAAGAATGATTAGTGGCACTCGCTGCTCAACATGATTTGCCACAATTTTCACCAAATTTTGACAAATATAGACAATTGTTGACCATCAACGACAACCAACCGACTAGTACATTTAGAAACCTCGATATGATTAAAGTATGTTCTATAGCTTTCCAAACTTATAACCGTAACCGCCGCACCGCAATCTATTTCCATACTCAGCATAATCCTTCAACGAAGACCTCCACAATGCATGGCTTACTGAATTGTTTACTAGCTATCATCATGCAGGGATAGTCATCATCCTCATCCATGGAATCCCTTATTTGCATCCTTTTGAAACGTAGCTGTTAATTTCAATCGGTGCATCCTCCACAAAATTTACATTTTTACGATTTTTTAATTTATAACAGTTGCGTTTTACATGACCTCTCAGTTTACAAAAGTTACAAATCACATTTTGATGAGGATTGCTTTCTCCGTATCCACGGACGATCTGCATAACTAGTACTCGGTTGGCTATCATAATGGTTACGATCCCGTCTATGGTTATCATATCGATTATTATTGTAATGTGCTCGCTCACGTTCTCCACTTAAACTTCTGCTTCTACTACGATATCGTCTAGTATAACCTCTCGAATATTGTCTACCGTATCTATTTCGTATTATTCCACGGATCTTGATTTCCTAAACGATATTTAACCGAATTTATTTCTCTTGGATCCTCATTTCGTTCTGCTAACTCTTTCGCACGATACTTTGCTAACTCAGTCCTAATCACCATTTGTTCAACTTCTCTAACGTCATATCGTCCCTCATCAGCAATTTATGTTTCAAGTCCTGATCTCGCAAACCGAAAATTATTTATCTTTAATTGCCTCATCCTTATGTGCTCCAAAACCACAGTGGCTTGCTAATAATTTTAAAGCCAAAACATAGTTTTCTGCAGGCTCATCAATACCTGTAACCGCGCGTGAAATTTATGCCTGTGCATCATGTTGGGCTGCACTTGTCTAATCTTTCCTTCAACTTAGTAATCATATCATCATATCTCAATCTCCGCAATATCTTTTCCAGGGTATATTAGCTCTATTTCATCAAATATAACGGAACCACTGAGTGCTATAAACAGATTTTTTTGTTGTTCTCCGGTATATTATTTAGCTGATACAAAATGTTCATTCGCTTTAAATAGCTGGCAAAGCTGGACCCACGTACATAATGGTCAACACTTCCGATAATAGTAGACATGCTGATGATTGGATGTAACAAAATTAACCCTCAAATGACACACAATTAGAGTGAATAGACTTACGTGCTGTGCTATTTCTTACTCTCCAGGCGTTACTCCAATTGATCCGTGATCGGCGGTTCGTCAAAATTCACCTCAGCAGCTATCACCTCACAAAAACTTGACTCGCTAACGTTTTTCTCACCAATGTTCGTCTCACCGACGTTCAATCTCACTTATGTTGGCCTTGTCAACTTTGTCTCATTGACGCTTCTTCTCATACAATGCTCACTCTCACCGATGAGTCTCCAAGCAGTACTAGATTCACTCTCTACAAACAACTATTGCTATTGATTTTCTCTTTCAGTACTTCTCGTTTCTCTCTTTAAAATCTTCACCACCAAATCAGCTCAGCTATTACACCGATCCAACAGCTTTTCTTACTTCTTTTCACAATGTCACAATAGGAATTCTCTTTTGCTCACCAGCTCTAAATTCTCTTCAATACTCAACAGTTTCACTTCTACACCAATAAAATGGCGGACCAAGCGGCTTCAGAAAAATTACAAATGGCTACCTTACTTTTTACAAGCTATGTGAACAAACTCACCAAGAATACCATACAATTTCTGGAATTATGACCACTTCGTTACTATTTCGTTTGTTAGATTTAGTATTCTATTTTGTTCTAGTCAGATGCCTCACTTTCTCTTCTTACAGCCCACTGACCACAAACTACTGTGATGCTGATAAGTTCACTAAAGAAAAAAAAATCCACGCTGCACGGCCTTAATGCACGCTACCACTAGCCGCTGCGAAAAAAAACACTTTCTTTCCTTGACTAATTCGCTAAGTTCAACTTAAAATGCTCTCAACTCGTCGCCACTTGATATGTTCACACCAGGAAATTCTTAACTTTTAGATAATAAAAAATCACGTCTGCTTCGTTTGGAATTCAAAGTACAAGAGACCGAATCTCTAGTAAGTTTATTAGGGTAAGTTTCCTCTCTCATACAAATAAGATATCGTTCTCGTAACGACTCTCTCAAAGGGTTCTGTCTATTTACCCGAACATTACACTTGACTTACCGAACAACTTTGCCGAAGATGTCATCTTTCTACGTGGTCAGGATCCTGAGATCTGCAAAACAAAAGTTAGATTGAAGATGAATGTAAAATTCACATCAAATATAGGAAGCGCTTCAGCGAGGATGAAATCTGACAAGCGTCCCGGATTTTTTTCCGGGACACATCTGGTCACATTATTCTAAATGGTCAGGCTCCTGAGATATTCGCAATACCAAGTACAAAGCGCGACTACTCGCGTTAAAAAATTCGCGCGACAACCAAAAGGTTAAATTTGGAAATTTTTTTATTCTAATAGCAAGTAAATTTGTTGCAAAGCTATTGTCATTGAAAACGGTGAATAATCTTTTAAATTCAAATAATAAACTGTTTTGAATTTTTTTATTTAATATTATTTATGTACAAGGGGTCAGGGGCCAAGGCTCCAGCATGAGATATTGGATGTTCGGATAAAAAACGCCTTGTTCCTACAATATCTTCCTTGAAAATGTATATGATGTTTCTTCTTCTCGAAATCATAGAATAATGTGCTACCGTCTAAAAACTGGTTTACTCAAACAATCCTCCGGATAGCGTTGCAAAGACAGGCGCTCATCAGCCATCTTGTAGGGCTGTGTGTACCTTTGACAGAGAGTTGCCGTCGTTTTGCACTCTACTGGAGGCGGTTTATTGTTGCTGGTGATGCAATATTCACTGAAGGAGTATCGGCTTTCATAGGTCCCCACTACGCTGTAAGACGGTGGCTGCTCAACGACGGTTTGTGGGCGTGGTCCGAGAATGGAAGTACAAAAGGCGTTCTATACTAAGCACGTATTTGTGTAGGTAGTTTCGGTGGAGTTTTTTGTTTGTTTGTGTGGTTGTGGTTTGTACATAGGTGATGAGAACATGCGCTTGAGGTTTGGTTTTTTAGATGAAGGTGTGTGCTGTTAGTTTGGCCAGAACTGGCCACAGAAAGAATCATGAACCGGAAAGAGAGATGTATGTAAGTAGAAACCAACTTCAAAATGCGGGAAAGGCACGTGAAATTAAGCTGCCCTTATAACGGTCGTAGACAAACAATTTAGCAACATATAATAGCTATCATATTAGGTCCCCAAGTAATCACCCTGCACTTAACGCTCCAAATCAACGATACAGTGGCCACAAACGGACCCAAAACCGCAACTTTGTTTTAAGCTGCTGGTTCACAACGTTATCATATACCTACCTATTTTCATTAAAAAAACTACAAGAGATCGATTGTCTTGTGCAGACTTAGAGAAGTGCTGATTGTGCCCGGTTTTGATGTTTTTTCACACATATTTCGATAAATAAAGTAAATTTCCCACATCACTTATGATCTCGCACTAAAAGCCATAGATAACGAAGTGAGTAGCTTGTTGTTACTGAGAAAACGAATAGATTACACACTATTTAAAAAAGGCTGTGATGAAGAGAAGATCCTCCTCTATCTCCCAGTGATGGTAGTTTTTATTTTGTTTCATCCATTTGCTTGAAAACAATTATGCCCTGTCCTTTGGTTCAGAAAGGGGCATGGGCGCGTTCTGCAACTCGGTCGAGGCAGATTTCTTGTGTGAACAAGTTACAACATGGACGTTCTAAAGTGCCAGAATGAAGTGTTGTGCTTTGTGGGGAGCACTTGAAGATGGGATGGAAGGTCATTACTTCGCGTTCAAGGTGCTTTAACTTCTGCTTATCTAAAAGTTATATACAATAACCAACCCTTAACTTAGCTCTCTAAATTAACAGTTGCAAATACAATTATCGTTCCGAGCTTACTAACATGTCGTCGCGTTAATTTCATCATAATGATCTTTTATCTACATCCGTCGAACCATTCGGAATGGCCGTTGTGAGAATATCACCAAGAATTTCTTACATGCAATAAAGCTGGATTGTCCTACATTGAAACTTCCAGGATTTCGCTCTTTCGGATTCATTTTTTGTTGTTTATCATTAGTTTCAGGGATTGTTATCGTGGGAATCCAAAGAGCGAATTTTGTATGACTTCAATGTAGGCCAATACTGCAATAAAGCATGTAACAATCACTAACATTCCTTCTCTCTTTATCCTTGTTTTCTTATCTAACCCGCCTTATGAGGAACACCTTAACGGAGAGGACGAACATCCTTATCATGGCAGCGTAATGGCCGAAAAAAAGATAAGTATAAAGTTTTTATAATCATTCTTATTATTAAATGAAAGTAAATCAGATTATCTTATTATTTAACTAATAACACATTTGTTCCACAGAGCGATTTACAAAACACCACACAAAATCCCTCATTCCCAAATCCTTAGGCAAAACACTTCACTGCCGCTATATGTATGACTGATTCATTTTCTTTTGATTTTGCATCATTCATACGTGTCGTGGAAGTCTAGAGTAGAAGCAAAACTTAAAAACCTTCTGGTCAAAGATGTTGCGTTGCCTACTTCCCATATTCCAAAATCCCCGGTGTATTATGGAAGGTGTGAGTTTTTAAACTTATGCTGGAGACTTGGCCCCTGACCCCCTTGTACATCAAATAAATAAAATAAAATAAAATAAAATCCATTTGCTTGAAAACAATTATGAATTACACATATAAAATTTGCTTTTATTTTATTTTATTGATGTACAAGGGGGAAAGGTAGGGGGTCTGTAGCCTTAAGGTTACGCTTTCGCTTCATAAGCGGAAGGTCATGGGTTCGATTAATGAGCAAAGCTTGAGATCAAATTGAAAACTAATTTTGATTGTTGTGCTGTCGCGGTTTTGATAACTCAGTTTGTTGTCATTTTGGTCGTTTTAACGGTTAAAATATCAAAACTGAGAGCAGAAAAATGTTCCCATGAAATCAAATTGAAAACTCTTTTTGCTGTCAGTGAAAGCAAATTGAAAACAGTTTCTGCTGTCATTGAAAGCAAATTGAAACTCGCTGAGATATACATATTTTCGATTGATATTGAAACATGGCTGCGACTAGATAAATGCTTTATTTTTATATTCTCGTAGTATTTAAACATGTAGCACGAATAAATTTATAATTGAATAAAAAGAAAATATAAGTAAAAATTCAAAATGATAGCAGAAAGAAAACAAAATATGATATCGAATATTTCATTGATAAATTGATATCAACTTGATGCTGAAAACAGTATGTTTTCAACTTGCTTTCATTTGATGTTGGACTTTGCTCGGGTTCCAGCCCCCTCCACAAAAAACCCGTCCAGCCACCGAAAGACGCCTCACGGAGAACCGTGCTTTGGGGAGCACATCCATCCTCCGTCAGTATCAGATGGTGACTGAGACAAACTGACCCTCTTTGCAGGCAGCTAGCCCCACTAACAACAAAGGCGGGTCCAGCTCCTCCTAAGGTGATACATTATGCTCACTTTGTGGAGAAAACCAGGAAGGGTAGGTGAGGAAGGGCTGGCCGTTTTGTTTACAAACATCTGAGATAGGTAGTCAGACAATAATTGACTTTCTGATTTGTTGGAGAAACAGTGTTATCAAGAATTATTCTAATACGGTCGCACCTGCTCCAAGTGCTCTATACTTCTTTCTCTCTTTTCTACAATTTCGTCCACACTTATGGCAGCACGGTTAGTTTAAATTTAAGCATCTTGCGGGTCAGGCAGTAATGACTCTAATTGGTTGGAGAAAAAATGATCAGAAATTATTCTAATGCAGCCGCATCTGCGCGTAGCGTACTCTACTTTTATCTCTCTTTTTAACTATTTCGTTCGCATTTTTGGCAGCACTGTTAATTTCAGTTTGAGCGTTATCCAGGCCAGGCAGTAATGTTTGTAAACAAAACGGCCAGCAAGTTAACCCTTTCCCGCCCATGGTGTCTGTAGAGCACCAAAACTTTCAACCATTGTATCTTTAAAATAACGAACAAAATTAAATTGTTTTCACGCTACTTCATAAATACACATCTCTTCTTTTACTTCAATGCCTTATTTGAGGGATGCCTGCAAATTTAACATGTTTTTTAACTAAACATATGTATGAAGGAATGGGTTTTACCGGTCAAACAATATTACATGATTTCAAAGCCTGATATAACAAAGAGTATCAATCCTCCAAAGTAGCAATAAAAACTTGTTCCGATAGATTTACCCTTTATTAGCACTAACATATGTTCAGAAACGCATAATTTAGTTTCGCAATCATTGAATTTGATGGAACACATATGCACCACTGGGCGCACGGCACACAAAAAATCGTAATATCGAAATTTCATCATTGTTTACATTCAACATGAAATTGTTGTTATCAGCTCATTTTGCAAATTTTACTAAAAATTCGGCAAGAATAAGGTAAATCTTTACGACAGTTGTGCAGAAAGAGATTTTATCGGATATTTTGATAAAGATTCTCTGATGTTTTGAGTGGATTTGACGAAGTTACTGATAAAGTGGCAAAAATCGTTAAGGATACTCCGAAATTGATTAGATCCAGAAGTAAGTTCAAAAATTAGAATCGTATCGTAAGCGGAATAAATATATAAAGCTATATTACAGATTCCGATATCGTGAACTTGCATTGTCCCAAAAGAGATGAAACGGAAGAGGAGTATTTGGATATGAGCGATGATGAAGATGAAGTAATCCAGTTGACGGTACTTCCACTGCCGAAAACATCGAAGTATTGGATTATACTTATGTAACGAGTTAGGTGAAGGAAAATATAAACGACAATTACAAAAGCGTTTGAAGAAAGGTCATCTGAAAAAAATACGATGAAGCCATTAAGTACTCCAAGTTCCTGGTGGTGCATCAGAGCACCACCTCATATATGATTTTAAGTTACCTTGAACACTAATTGATAGTTCAAAAACAAGGTTTTGTTCTACGATTTTGCGCAAAAATGTACATTTCTATTTTTAATCATGAAAAAAGTCATGGGCGGGATAGGGTTAAAGATGGCCTCCTAGCCACTTTCGCCAAGTCAGATAACCTTACTCTGGATCAGTGTTGTGAAAAACTCAATTCTCACAACTCACGCTTGAGATGTTTCATGCGTGAGTTGACAATCATGCAACTCAGCAGTCAAAAAATCATGGATGAGTTGGCTCACCTTTTAACTCATTGTCTCGTATTTCCACAGTTTACTCACACACGGCAATAATTTCTTGTTAGTCTAGTAAAATTATGTTAATCCTTTCTAACATAAACAACATTCGGGTTTCACGAGTTTTTGCCGGGTTTTGCGACTGAATAATTTTTTTACGGTTTGAGTTGCTTGAGTTGATTTTGCATCAAAAATCAAGCGTGAGATTTGCGAAGCAGATCTCTAATGAGTTTGCTCTCACGGGAGAGCGTATTGATTGAGATTTTGAGTGTGAGTCTATCAACACTGCTCTGGATACAGAGTACAATGAACCAACAGAGCTCTCTCCTACCTGCTCGGTGTGAGAGTAAAGAGTAGGAGAGAGTGAAAGTAGATGTATATATAGATAAGTTGAAAATAGATCTGTATCGGTAAAGAAGCTACAGATTAACTGATTCCGGCACAGTCGTGGCCACGAGCACAAAAAAGGGGGGGCAGGAGCCAGCGGTAATTTGATGAAATATACCTAAAATTAGAGCTGGACATAGCTCTAAAAATCTTAACACTGGTATGTTACCGTTTAGGTACTTTATCCTACAAGAGAAGCTATTATAGCAGAGCGAGATTGCATCGCTCTCGCAAAAACAGTAGAGGAAGGCATCCTATTAGTATAATGCTGTTCGTTGCGAACTTGTGTGGCACTCACAAGTAACTCTAGTACTGAGAGTACTGATCGATAGTTCATGATTTACATAAAATAATCATGATTAGCCACAAGTTGATGATTCTCAAAAGAAACTACCCATTAAATATTACATGTTAGTAAAAATAGAATCCTAATTGATTAGCTAGGATATAGAAATAAAAGTAATGAAATTCCACTATGAACGGTCAAATTAAATACACATTTACACTTGACATAGGGGGAAGTCCTCTATGGCCGGACAGTTTGAATTTTACAAAAAAGAATAATGATACCAAGATTTTAGTATTCCAGGATTATACACAAACACATTTTTTGCAGTGTTTATGAACTATGACGTTTTCATGTCCAAACGCAAACAAACAGTAGCTGTTAAAAGTTTCACTCTGATACGATCTACCAAAACAAATGTTTCATATAATTTAAACTGAATTGTCTCCGTACGTTGACTTCAGTAAGTTTTGCATCAATCACAATTTATTAGAAAATGTAGAATTTCAAAGAAAAGCAACCTTTTTTGTAAACCATTGCAAGTCCTCTATGGCCGGACAATGAAAATGTTAACCTAATAACTGGAATCTGATTTATAATTCGCTTTTTTCATAAATGCAGGGTAAAAAACAAACAGCAACAAAAATAAAGCATTAACAAAAAAACTTTCGGTCCTTGGACGACTTATAAAGTAAACATGATGCTTTTAAGACAAATGAGCACACGAGAAGCAACCACAAGATATGATGTACAGTCATCTCTCCATAACTCGATGATGAAGGGACCATCGAGTTAGGGAGATATCGTGTTACAGAATAAACCAGTGCAAATATGCGATTCAAGGGATCAGCGAGATAGCCATGAACACCAAATTTTATGTCGTTTTCGATTATTCCCGACGGTGCACCGTGCGAGTGTAACAATTGACACTGGAAAATAGAACGGTTTCGGTGCAATATTTTGACAACGTATGATGGTGTTAGTGAAGGCGTCAATCAAAACAAATTGTCATTTTACTATCTGTCTGTTTCTATTATTCATGATGTGCTGTAGGGATTCGGAAACATTAGATTCATTTGTGTTTTGGATAGTTTGTTAATGTGTGGCTCGGAACATAACTATGCCGTAAAAATGTTTGGTATAATAAAACTAATTTATTTTTTCCGTAATTCCATAAAATATATTCAAAATTCAGAATTTTCATATTTCAAGACTTTAAGGACTTATTTAACTTCAACGATCCGCTCTCTGGTTAATAACTACGCCAAAACTCATACTTCAGCAATGTTTCTAGCTCACTCTGCAAAAGGTGAATCAGTTTTTTTTGTAATAATGCGAAGAGAGCAACGGAAATATATTATAGCATTAGAACATCAATAAAAAAATTATTATCAATTTCTGGTCAATCGACTAGTTTTGAAAAATATAGAACCAGAGATTTTGTAATCCGTGTTTAAAATATGGAAACATACATCTCCAGCCGATGCTGATTCTATTTCGTTGGCACCCATGAGCGAATTTCGGAAAACTTGGCTAAAATGAAATCTCGCGAAAATTTACTAAAGGACCTATGAACAAATGAGAGGTTCTCTCCTCTCTCGCTCTCTTTCGATTATAACAGTGGAATAGTAAAGCTTTTGGGAAGTTTTTCACTACAGATTGAAAGGCAATTTCCTTGACTAGCGTTTCATGCAAAAAACGCAACAGAAGAGGTTGATGTGACTCACTTATTGATCAAAGAGAGCCTCTCATTTGTACATAGGTCCTTCAGTAATGTTTCGCGAGAAATGTTTTCAATGTAGTGCTGGCATACATGTAATCCAAACATTTGAAAGACGAATTTCATTTTCTGACATAACCTATAAAAGTTCCTACTGATAAAACACACTCATACATAATAATATCCCTTATTATTCTTATGTAATCTGTATTTATTTATATTGAAAATATTCAATTCTGAAATAAATCCATTTTTATCCGCTCAGCCGAAAATGATCGCAATTTAAGAATCTTGCTTGTTCGTTACCGAAAACAAGAAAAACCTACCAAAACGACCAAAACAAGAGCGCCACTGACAGCTAAGAATCATATATGTATTGGTAAAAAGAGTGCATTATCTGCTACACCCATTTCGATCAGGGTGTAGGATTTTCTGCACCGGTGGCGATCGAGTGTAAAAACAGTGTGCTACCTGCGGAACAAAAGAACGGTATTGGTGCAACTTTTGCTACACCGGTGGGAAAACGGTGCAGGCGGTGCAAATAAAGAAAAACGACATTAGATATTGAGATACGGAGGTCAAGGGAGAGTTGACTGTACCTGAAAGCACACTTCAACCTTCAAGCTGACAAAGAAATTGTGAAGAACTATAAACGCCCGAAGACATTTCATCTGAATACGAGCAACCGCAAATGTAAGACTGATTTGGCGAATGGATATATGGCGCTGATCAAGAAGGAGTATATGGAACACCCTTGTCCTTTCTGTGGGTTTGGTGTAAACTTTGATGATGAAAATCATAGTGTCCGGCCATAGAGGAACATGTCAGTGAACACAATTTTTGGTACACAATGCAATCCATCATAACAATGAATTGTAAAAGTTTATTTTTGTTCTCATGTGAGTTTTTACTTAAAATAATGTGATTTTTTTATACTGTACAAAACTTAACGGTAAAACTAACGTAGATTTTGAAATATTTCCCCTATTTTCGCATGAATCAATATTTGGCTTCAATTATATTTTTTCAAGAAAACTTTTTATTTCATAAATTATTTGATTTGTTTTTCCAACTGATTTGTAACACAGTTTTTCAAAAAACTTTTTGATATTCTTTATAGAATTTTAGTATAATCAAATTCCTCAAGGAATATTGAAGGCTGGCTTTTGCAGATCTCTTGGAAATTAGTCAAATAATATTGGGGACTTGTTCATACTTTCAAAGCGAATTCCTCCTGCTGGACATCCATTCTAATTATGTCTACTTCTTATTAGCAAATTGATTCCAGAATATGTTCCCAGATTTACTTAAAAAATGTTACTTAATCTTTCAAAAGTTCAGTTTTTCCTCGCAATTACTCCAAAAAATCATTACTGAAATTTCGATGAAAGTTCTACTAGAAATTCTTCTAAAAAAGTGCTTATGAAATGCTTCCAAAAACATCACAAATTGCGTCAAAGATCTTTTATGTTTTTTTTTAGAACTTTTGCTTCAAATCCTCAGATTATTCAAGAATTGGAAAGAAAATTGTTTTTGAAATGTCTCTTTTCTTCAAATCTCCAGAGGAAATTCGTTGAAAAACTTTTGCTTCCGAAAATAGCATAACGGTAAAGCAATATGTAGAAAAACATGTAGCAAAATAACTGGGAAGGGGGAAAGGGTTTATTAAAATATCCATAAATAAATTTGTATTGCTCTTTCTTAAAACACTTTTCTAGAAATCATTTTACCAGAATCCATATTCTTGGTTTGAATTTTTGTTTGATACGAAAGCGGAATTCCTAAAGGCTTTCTAGCAGAATTATATAAAACCAGAAGTCAAGTCTATCCTTACTTGACTTCTGGTTTTCTAGAATTCAAGTTTCAAGGATAAATTATAAGAAGATGCTGATGGAACTTCTTG
Organism: Aedes aegypti; assembly: GCF_002204515.2. Taxonomy (NCBI): domain Eukaryota; kingdom Metazoa; phylum Arthropoda; class Insecta; order Diptera; family Culicidae; genus Aedes; species Aedes aegypti. The sequence continues at coordinate 4,936 of NW_018735804.1, read as the reverse complement.
AGAAATTTGTTTTATTTGTCAATTTATTAGAGAGGTTTTAAGTTAAAATCTCTCTAATAAAACTTTTAACTATCCTGTAATTTACCTCTAGAGAAAAGATTATAAATTATCCTTCATCGTCCATCTTTTGTTTCACCTAATTCAACATTTTGTTGTTTCTCCTTTCTTCGCATGACGCTTTAAGGAACTTCGAACAAACATTTTCCCATACTCGAAAACGCAACAGTTGAAAGAATTTAAAACATGTAAATTAAAAGAATTATCAAAAATTACATAATTCTCATACGTATGTTTCCTGATTTCTGAAAAGTCAATTAGGAATTCCTCAACAAATTTTTAAAGTAATGCAAACGTTTTCCCTAAGATATAAATTTTATTAAATTTTTACACAACAAATTTTAGCTCAATACATCTTCGGTAATGTTCTTGAAAAATACCGGCAATATTTTCGCGTTGAGCTTCTACAATACTACAAAAAATTGTAAAAAAATACCGTCAATTTTCTAATCACGTGGGGCAAGTGAAAAGTTTCTCATTAGAGATTGAATTTGTGTTTTCTCTTTAGGTAGCTATAAGTATACAAGGTTCGCAATTATCATAGAACAACAGAACTTGCTGATAATTCAAGAAACCTATACCCAAAGCGTTAAAAGCTATTATTATGGCCAAATCATGGAAAGTTCCATTTCTCAAAAAAAAGGTTGCCAAATATTACGATATTAATATACAGTCAACTTTCGTTCGTTGCACTAAACCCGTGGTCTTTCACTTTCGGGCTAAGTTTTGAGCTGTCAAATAACCGATTACAATAGAAATTCAGGGCTACCAACATTAACAAATTGCGGTTTATTTAAGAATGTGACGTTTGCCTTCGTTTTAGGTGGGCTATAGCCCATAGGCCAGGGGAAGTGGTTCACCTAGAGTGAATTTCTGTCAGAGAAAAAGTAGATTTTGTATGAGATTTGACAGAAAAATGAATGACAAGTTCATCCACTTCTCCTGGCCTATTTAACGGGAGCCCAATTAAAACGAAGTGCAATTAAACGTAGTGCAACGAACGAATTCGACTGTATTTACTTCGGACAGAGATAAAAAGGAAGACGTTGATTGAAATGTTCCAATATAAGAGAACGCACCAGAAATCTCGTGCTATGTTCATGTAGAGCTAGTTCAAAACATAAAAAATGGGGTACAGGTCTATCCACAAAAACAATTTCTACATACTTCATTGATGAATTCCGTTTGATATCTCCCGAAGAGTTATCCGACGTCATATCCGATTTTCTTAAAAACAAATAACGAGCGATGGAAATTCTACAGAGCAGAAATGCAATTGCTGTCCCATGATGTAAGAACTAACATTGAAAATGTTGCAGTTATAATGTTGCCGAATCATTTCAACAAACATAACTAGACAGAAGAAAATTCAAGTAACAAGAACAAAGTTTTCATTGTTTACATGTACTTATGTTATTGTTCATTGGGACGCCTTAACCCTCTAATACCCAATTTTTGTTTTGGATCTAATATAATTTTTCGTTATCTTAAATCATTCTAAACACGGTTTAGGCAATGATTTATTTTTCTTCGCAAATTTATGAATTTTGGTTTTTGATTTTTATTATTTTTATTTTTGAACATCCCTATCCTTTTCAATTTTTTTCTTAAAGCCTCTTCTGGTTACTGATTTTTGACAATAATAAAAAATAGTGTTTATACTATACTTTTGAAAATATGATTTTTTTCAATTTTTTTTTCTGGAACATTTTTTATTTTCCGTGTAACTAACGGAAAAACATATTTGAAATCATTTCAATACCATCAGGCTCTTCTTCTGTGATAGGTTGATCGTAGAAAAATATAAAAGGTACGATTTTTTATAATACACGTTAAATGAATCCCAGGCATTTGAAGGTTATATATAGAATACAATTTTCAAACAATTTTCAATAATACAAAAAAGTTTCAAAAAACATAACTTTTCTTATATGCATGTTATGAGTCAAGGTTTAAGCCAAAAATAAAATCATTTTAATTTCCGAGCTACGAAAAATACACAAATTGCAAAGTGTACCTCGTCTAAAGGCTTGTTCCACTTGTGGGCTTAAAGAAAAAAAATTTTTTGGAAAATACTTAGATGAATTTCTGATAATTTTTTCGGGAGAATCTTGGGGAAACAAAAAATATTCCTGAACAATTTCTCGGGAAACTTTGAGTATTTTCTCGAAAGAATTTTTGAAAGAACAGTTGAACGAACTCCGCTGGGAACTTCATAGGAATGTTAGAGTTCTGTAAACAAAAAATATTTTCGGGAGAGTTTTTGAAGGAATGCGGATGTCCTTGATTTTAAAGAAATCTAAAAAATAATTATCTGTGAAAAATGCGGATAGATCTGCGGAGAACTTCTTTGAGAAATCATTAATAACATTTTCCCAATTGAATTCTTTTCAATTGCTCATGAAATTCTTGAGGAATCCTTAGAGTAACACCTGGAAACATCATTAATTATATTTTTGCCGGAAGTATGGAAAATTTTTGCTGCGCTTCTGCCAACAATCCTGTAGAGAAACTTTAGAAAGATGTTCAAAAGCAACGTTATATGAAAAGATGAAGAGGTTTTGTGCCTATTTGAGAGATTTCGGAAGAAAATCACTCAAAGGGATTTTTCCCTCTTCCAAAATTTTTGTTAAAATAAAAATGAATAAATAAATAAATCTGTTAAAACTATGAAACTCGTGAAAATTTTGATTAAGGCACCGCGGGGCAAGTGGTAAATGGGGTAAGTGAAAACAATTGATATATTTTACTGAATATGTGAATTAACGTTTTAAACTCATGCGTGAACCTTTGAGTCCATTGAGAACATTACGATAGTAAGAGATTTCTGAGATTTTTCAGCCATTATAGCATAATAGAGCGAAAAAATTGTTAACCTGTCAACTGTTACTCCGTAACAAATTGGCGGCGTACAATCTATTTGAATATTTTCAATGGAAAAAAGTTGCGGAAAATAATTTCCTGTACCACTTTTCAGCTGTCCTCTGTGACAGTTTCAAACTGCAATAAAAAAAGTTTTAGAATTTATTCGACGTAGACCTAAAAATAACTAAATTTAAACACCGTCAATTTTCTTATTAGGTGGGGCAAGTGAAAAGTTTATCATTTGTGTTTTCTCTTTAAGTAGCCATAACTAAACATGATTCGCAATTATCATTTTCATTTTCATTTCATTTTGCAGCGTTTGGTGGGGCAATGAGAGCGCAAGTCAGTCCAAAGCCGGGGGAAGGGATAGGTAATGGCCGTAATAGTCTATGCGGACCACTTGAACACCATCGGAAAGGATAAGAAGGGTTGGGGTAGGGTAAGGAATGGAGAAGACTTGACACAGTAATGCGATTAATGCTGCAAATGTAAATGTGCTGAGAGCAATTAAATTTGAGTTTTGAAGTTAGATTTGACTTATTAAAATTCCAAATAGATCGGCCATTGTACAAGTAAGAAAGAATATGCTGATCGCTTTCCAGAAATTTTATAAACAACAAAATAATAACAATATGAGGGCTGCTGATGGCACAATGCGACGCTTTAGGAGATTTTGATACTGATTGAACATTACTATACAGAGCGCAATTCAATCGATGGTGATAACTTTACAAACTTTATCTGTTTTTGCACTGATTGACGATACTGATTCAAATAAAAATATTTTAAAAATATTTGATATTATTAGTTCATTTGTTTGTGTGATCTAAGTGTTAATAATGGAAAAACATACATACCCTTAATAATAATACTTCCCTGATCAGAAATATTATATTTTGAGCGCCCTTTTCGAAGCTATTCTATCCAGGTATCCATGTACTGCTTTCAATCCTGAAATTATTCTTATTGTGCATGCTCATGCGTTATATTAGTGATGCTCATAATCATGCAACAGATAAGAAGGAGAGAAAAAGAGAATATAGAAACAGTGATTAGTAATGAGTTAATTATGTAGTTTTGTTAGAATTATAAACAATTAAACAGTAGTAATGAATAGCTTTTAAAATGACTTTGCAGCATAGCTGAGCCTTTCGGATCGTAAGACCGATGTATAAAAATAATTTGTTTCGAAATTGTCCGCGTGGTCTTCTAGTGCCCCTATTAGATAAGAATCAATCATAGACGTACTAACCGAATGCTCGCCATGACCCTATGACCAACATTTGTATATGTATAGCCTTAGCTGATGTGGCTTTTCTAATAGGTAGTTCTTTCACTCATTGATTGTCTTCAAAACCTTGTCAAGTATAGAAAATTGATTTTATTTCATTTATTACTATATTGAAGCTACATTGTACTTATCAAGTATTAGGTATTATTTTATGTTTTATCACTATTGTTATTATCAAGGCCAAAATTCCCAGTGAGTGAAGAATTTTATAGTACTAGAAACCATAGAAGATCGCTAAACCATTACCTAATCATCGAACGGCTTTTTGTTCTATTATTTAGGTAGATGCTATTGATCTCCCTTTGCTCCTATCCGCAACCCCGGTGCACGCGCCCTGTTGGTTTTCGAAAACCTCGTAGAAGATTACAAACCGTCAATGGCATTCCCAATTACTACCCCACATTGCACATTCAAGGGTCTAATTGTGCTCCTAACCCACCCGAGAGATCTGGGCTTGGAGATTTATATTTCCAGGGCAGCGATGGATTTGATAATTGCATCGTTCATGTTGTAGTAGTTTATGATTAGATGTTGGGTGAATTTCAAAGCAATGGCCCACCTTATTTATTACAAAATTTTAGATTTTATCTTCTAGACGCTAAATAGTCTGGTTTTAAACTACTGTACTATCAGTGTGGGCTGCACTAGGCGCTATCACTCATCAAAATTACTTTCACTTCGGGAAATATAAAATTTCAAACTGGCGAGAAGATTACGAACTGA
>NW_018735803.1:0-35384 GCF_002204515.2 Aedes aegypti | reverse complement strand
TGTGGCGGGGTCTCAGTTCGTTTGCGTGCACACAAAGCGAAACTCTCATATGTAAGGACCGCTTGTATCTCGACCGAAAACAGTTCCAGAATACGAGGAGAAAAGGCCAACTGGCGTCAACAAACGAAACGAAAGAACGGGGTGGAAACGTGTGCGTGGCGTATTTGCTATTTCCGTTCACTTCATCAGCTTTGGTTGAAAGAAGTTGCGTATTTAAACGACTTTCTTTTAGGTAACCACGGGAGTTGATTATCAATTATGACTTATAAACATGATTTCAAAAGAGCTATAACTAAATGGGAAGTTATCTTTTTGAGAACTCGCAACCAACGGCAATGCATATCTCTTAAAAAAAGCTTTCATAATTGCCATATAGTCGTTATACTTTTTTATTCTTAATTTGCAACATAGTTACAATTCAACATCTTCTGTCAACGATTCCGGTTCACGGCAAACATGTTCAGATGTGAAATTTCCATAATTAATCATTTTTTCAAACAAGGTATGATTTGGCAATCCGCAAAGTTGTAGCTATCTCAGGTTCTAATTTCATCAAGTGTGCTTTTGGTTCGTTGGAATGCCATAATAGTGAATTTCTAAGAACAGTAATTAAACAATTAGTGCCACCGATGCTGAATGATATTTCATGTTTTCGTTATGCATTACTTTTCAGGTATAAAAAACGAATATCGATAAATTTGAACAAGACGACAAATCCAATGTTGGCATAGTTAACCCTCTCTTCTCATGGTAGCACAGGTATCCAGCGATTTACGACGAATGCTAACTAAACCGAATGTGCCACGATTAGCTTAATAATGATTGGAATGAACTTATACGCTCATTCTGGCTTATCAAACCATGAATAAGTGACCTAAGTGTCAAACTATTGAAAAACAATCACTAACTATTGAAAAACAATCAAAATTTTTATGATGATTTTGAATAAATAGCTCATGTTGCAACAACTTTGTTCAAGCATATTTAGAAACCCATAATTTGACAGTTAAAATTTTCGAACCAAGCTGTGGGAACAAAAGGGTTAATATCAAATTTTAAAGTTTGCATCGTTTCAAAGTTTTCAAGATGCATCCTCTTGCAACACTACCGGAAGATTTAGAATGCATCACAGCAAGCAACGTTTTATTATACGAAAGTTTCCATTTTGATGCTCAAATATTGAGTAAATGATTACACTGCTGAATCGGATCTACTGCAAAGCTGTAAAATATGTATGATAAACATAAGCTGCGGATGAGTGTCATGTCAGCGTTGTACGAAGTATACTGTACTAACTAAAAAACTAATCAAGACCATCAATTGAAAAGCCTCAGATCTTCAAAAGTAAACAAGAGAAAACGCCAATATTGTCTTGTCAAACAAGATTGTTAAGCATTGTTTGTATTTTATCGTTCAAAAGTCGCTGCACAAAATTGTTCACAACAATTAATAAATTTTTTTTTTGCCGAAAATCCTACTAATAAACGAGGTAAAGGAAATGAGGTTTTTTTTCATCGAAAGACATTGAGCCCTTTTCATTGTTGCCCATAGACGCCGGGCAACGCTGATGATGCCAGTGAGTTTCTCTAACATGTGTTTAGGCCTCCTAGTTGTGGTTTATTTTTCACCATCTTCAGGTTGTGGCCTTTTGAAAATAAACAAATTGATGGTGAAATAGAAAATTTAAGTGTAGAGAGTGTAAAGTGGTGAAGTAAGGTGCATGGAAATCTCTACAGACAAGAGAGATTCATGCTGTCGATTAAATTATGTGATTTATTGAACCTTCGTCATTCATGAACATAATGTTACTTCTACGCGAGTTGTCGTCTAAGAAATTGTATGGAAATATTGATTCAATTGAAAAAATTTGCAATTGAAAGTTATATTTTCATGGCTATTGTAACCAAATCGTTTTTTGTTGTTAAGTTTGTGGAACTCCCAGACAGCTAATACAGAAATTGTTAGTGAGTATGATACAAAAAAAACATCAGTCTTTATCAGGGACCCGAGACAGCGCTGTGTCGAATAGCATAACTTACATCTATCTGCAAACGAGTGTTTCGTACACATTCTTCTTCTTCTTTCTGTCATTACGTCCAATGGGACAGAGCCTGCTTCTCAGCTTAGTGTTCTTATGAGCACTTCCACAGTTATTAACTGAGAGCTTACTGTGCCAATGACCATGTTTGCATGCGTATATCGTTGTGCAGGTAAGATTATTTACTCTGTGCCCTGGGAAGTCGAAAAAATGATACAACCCGAGAGATCTCGCGACGGTCGGATTCGACCCACGACCCTCGTACAATATTTTTTTAATTTCTCATCATAATAGGCTGTTTTTCGATCACGCTAATCTGTCATGAAACGGCCTACTTTCCTGCACTGAATTATCAGTATCGGTATAAGCCTTACGCAACGCTTTTTATTATGCAACTGTTTTTGATGTTGCGTATTGAATGTTCATAAATTGCAAAACAGTAATGGATGCATCCCGGAATGATTTCTGTTAATCATCAAGTGATGTCTTACGAAATTGCAAAAAAATGTTACACAACTCATTGCAGACCTCGAGTTTTAGCAGCCTCGTCATAATATCCAACGGCGAGTCTTCGTTGGATAAATATACGACTCGTGCTGTAAAACCATCATTCTGCAACTTGTGCGTAGACTACTAAAGCAAGTTTCGTTAGAACACACTTAGGGTTATGAAAATCACATCTGATGCATGCACATCATTTTGCAATTTCGAAATAGTTGGTAATGAACATATACGCGACTCACACAGTTGACTATTACCATATGCCAACTGACTTTCAGTTAGGTATATGACTATTACCACTCTGCATTATTCAGTGCAGGAAAGTAGGCCGTTTTCATGAGATGGGCGTGATAAAAACAGCCCTAGTTACGTTGAAAATTGCAAAAATAATGAAGATACTGTAGTTATTAACCTGTATGAACGGTTCAAACTGAAAGTCAACAAACTGGGGAATTTAGGTTACTTTTAGATTGACTATTTCTTAGTCAAGGGTTATGAAAACGTCTAATGTTGTAAAGAACGGCAATACAAGTCCTTTACATCAAGACTAATAAAACATGTCTTACTCATTTGATTAATTTAACCATTCAAGAAAAATACTCATTTATTTTCTTTCCTTTATGATACTTTTATATTTTATCGATTAAATGTATATGTCGGGGAACGAACAATCCCGAAATTTATCAAATTCCTGGATTTTTGCCTGGGATGACACTCTAGCCCACCGAATTTGTATGTTCACGTAGGTTGCAAGTTTCTTTTGTACAGTTCTGGAGAAATCTCTGAAGAAAAAACTGAAGAAACTTTTGAAATATTAAATGGAATTCCTTAAAAGTTATCGAATAGATTTTTGAATGGATTTCTAAGAAAACTGCCAATAAAAAATAATAATGAATGTGTTGGAAGAACTTCGAGAAAATTTCTTTAGCCCATTTAGACAAAATCTTAGAAGAACTGAGAAGATTTTTTTTAGAATTCCAGGGAAGATTGCTGGAGGAAAACTCCTAAAGTAACGGCCCTACAACAAATTCAAGTGAATCTTTAGCTAAAACCACATGGCAGCATCGCTAAGCGTATTTCTTAAAAGTAAATACTCTGCTGAAGATTTTTTTTATTCTCAATTTACTTATATTCTATTTTGTAGCTCATTTCGCCATTGGGCATCACTTGAGCGAAGATCAATTCGACTGTTGTACTAGAGCCCAATGCCTAAATTTCATACTGTTCTCTAACTTTATTATTTTTTAGATCTGATGCTACGCTGTCTCTTTGCGCCTCTCTACTTTTGCGAGGATTGCTTTTCTCAGTCCAAGGAAGGTTCATTTGTTCATAGCCGTTTTTGTCGATTGAGCCGTGTCAGTCCGCGGTACCCAGTGAGCGTTTTCCTCAGAGGAGGGTCAAGATGTTCAGTCCGCTTTCAGACGGCCGTGGTGTTGGACGGTGGACTCACTGACGAATTTTTTTTGATGAGGGGCTTGAATCAAACCCATACCATCCGCTTATGAAAGCGAAAGTTTGCCACAACGCCACATTGCCCCCTAATACTCTCTGGAGATTCTACTGAGAAATTTTTGGTGGAATCTCTAATGATTCTTGGATCTACTAAAATAATCCATACAACAAACTTTGGAGAAATTTCTAGTGAAAGTAAAGGAAACCCGTTTTAAAAGAAGTGTTTAATTGGAATTTCTTTTAAACTTTAAACAATATAAAAAGAAAAGGTGCATCTGAAAAAAACTCCTCATTGATTGGAGAGTCAACTTTAAATTACTGGAAAGGGCTTTGAAAATTTGTATTCGGTTACTTCTGAAGACTGAAGAAGAATCTTTAAATAAGCTCAAGAAAAAAATCCTTGCGAAATCTGTTGAAAGAATTTGTAGAGTAATATTCTTGGCGAATCTTTGCAAGAACTTCAGAAAAATCCTGTGAGAAGAAGTACTCCCTATTCGGCTAGATAGGCGCTTCAACCTACATGCTGCGGAGCCCCTTGGGAGATCCCGACGCTCGGAGGCGAACTGAACTCAATACGAGAAGTAAATCGTTAGGTCACGATGCCGTATGTTATAAATAACATCTCTCGCGCTTCGATATACATATAAGGATTGGACAAAACATTTGCAACGTTTTTCGATTTTCCATACGAAAATGACCAACTTTGGTAAGCTAGATCTCAGTTATTTATGGACGATTTGCAGAACATCAGACATAACGTAAATTTGAACATATATTTTTGAGTGATGTAACACAAGTTCGAAGCAGTAACGGTTTGACTAAAGTGAATTTTTTTTACAATTTTTCTTAATGAAATAACTAAACATATTGAAGGAATAGCTTCAAGGTATCTTCAGCCGTTGTTGATTTTAACGAGATGAACAATTTTGCTGAAGACAGTTTTTATGTAGGGGTATCAGATTTTGAGGTAAATAGTTTTGAATTTTTTCGTCGAATATTATACTCTTTAGTTAAACCGTTATTACTTATAGACTCGTGATTGAAAAAACTATTCAAAATATATGTTTAAAATCAAGTTATATCTGATGTTTTTGAAAATTTCATTCGAAATCGGGTCCATAAATAACAGAGATCTAGCTTACCAAGTTGGTCATTTTGTATGGAAAATCGAAAAACTTGAAAATGTTTTTGTCCAATATTGTATACGACAATGCATGGTCAAATGTAATCTCATACAACTTACATTCATCATATTCAGAATCATCATTTAGGCGATACGTAATTTTAATTGTTTTCTAAACATCTCTACTTTTCCAAAAATGCGCTAACTTTACAAGCATGTGTTATTTTGCGTAAACATTTGTCTCTATAATAGCTTATTTGCTTTTAATACACCGTCTTGGACAGACATGATTTTCTCCATTTTTCGAAGATGTCCGGTATTGGGTGCTGAACGGTACTGGGATCCCCCTAATTAAGATGATTAAGAAAATCTTTCAAAATCTCTGAGAGTCTAAAGAAATCTTCACAGCTTGACACTTGAGGAAAATCTTAAGAATACTAATCAGGATCAGAACCAATTTTGATTTCACTTCACCAAGTTCATTATGGTAGTTCTATCAATGGTTATATAAATCGATTATTTCATTTACATTGTATTCCACTAAACAACTCAATATTGATTTGATCTGGCAGCATTTTTCCAGGACCTGACAATATTGTTTGCAGACCTCGTGGAAAGTTTGTCAAGAATTGTGTAAAGAAAAACTGTTAGGAAACCTTGGAAGAAAGGTCTGGACACAATGACTACGGTCACAATTTTATTTTTTTTTGTCATGGACAAATGCCCAGCGAGAGACGAGGGGAGTTCCTTGGTTGCTAGATATATTCCGCCAATTCTTTCATTCTGAGAAGCTTAAATAGGCTTTAGAGTTATGGATTTGTCAGTCTGTAAATCACAAGCAAGCTGATTACAAAAACTCCACCATTGGAAATGTCGGGCGTGGAATCAGTCTGAGCTGCATCCATTGGGCTCTCTCCCGCTGCACAGGGTGGTGTCTATCCTTGCCGCAATATCGCCATGTTCATTGCGCTTGTCACGATTTTGGTTTTTTTTTCCACCTGCAAGCTATGTTACCCATCATTAAGATCCTGTCCACCACGTGGGGGAACTTTAGGGTCATTCATACGGCATCGTTTCATTCCTTCTCATTAAATTACATTTTTCTGTCAAACATCTGTCAGACCATTTTTACGTCTTTGATCACTCAATAGTGTCATCAGTCAATATGTGAATTACGTCCGGGAGTGATTTTCATTATTTTTAAGAATGCACTTATGTACGAAGCATCGTGAAGTTTTGTATGAAGTTTGTTATAAATTAGCCGAGGTTTGATCAAATTTCATCCGGATTCTACCAAACATCAAACAGAAGTCCCTCAAAGATATACTCAAGATCATTTCAAGAATTCTCTAAAATCCCGAAAAATCCGTCAATCAATCACGGAGAACGAACGCAAATCTAATCTACCTACATCGATCAAAATAAAATTGTTCGACTATTAACGTTAATTGCTCCGCAATCATTAAAAGTCGAAGACAACACTCCTCGAGTATTATGTCCAAATAAAGCAAGCTAAGTAATGTATTTGCCATGTCAATGGCGCCTCGCTAGAACAAAGAACGTGGCAAGGAAGGATTTTCACCACCCTCACAAGAGGTGAACAAAAAACAAGCACAACCCTCAACGTGAGCGGAAAACGCGTCTATGATCCTCAACGTGGAGAAGGTGTTTTGAAAGCACACACACACTGTCTGCAACAATTTCCATCGAATTACGGTTTTCGCTAAACAGCTCAAACTGATTAAATATGCAAGTCAGCGATTAGGAAAACCTTCGAATACCAACGCGTGTGCCAGTCACACGCTCCGAGCTGTGTTGTTGAGACAAGTCTCCTAAGTCTGTCATTACATCGGCAGATAAGCTGGTTGTTTTCTATTTGGCAGAAAATTTACGCCAAAATCAATTCTAGCTCGAGTACTCTTGTGGCAACCCGCCAATCGCAACAACAGCATTGACCAACCAGTTACTGTTTCTCCACCGTTTCTTCGAGAATATTACACCATTGTAAAGACCGCACTTTTCCCCGGCAACAGATTCGCTATTGCAAGAACCGAGCAGGAGAAATTTGCTGCAGAAAGCAAACTAACGTATTCCATACCAAGATTATTTTCATACTGGATAAGTATGAAAATTAAGCCTGCATAAAAGGTAAATACTAAATTGAGGTATGGGTCAATTAACTGGACATATCCTCAAAGCCTTATGAGGTGTTAATATCAAATATGGTATGCCAAACATTAGTACGTAGTATTCGTGTCCTGCTCCTGGTCCAGCAAACAGCTGCAGCTAGTAAAATAGAAGAAAGTGTGCGGGTACCATGCATCTCATCAGCGCTCCACTTTCAGCTGCGAGGAAAAACAACACAAGTTTACGCTGACATAGAACCTTGCGTTTTATTTTTTGGATGAATTCGAAGCCGGAAAATTTTGAGCAAACAACCAACACTTGCTTCTGTGTTACGCGAAGTAGATAGAACTTTGTTTAAATTTAATCTGCTGAATGGAGATTGGAAATACTTCAGTGGACAGCAAAGACATCATTCAGTTAGAATTAGCTAAGCTGGCAAAGCGCACTGTCCCACCCTAAACCCGAGAATTAGAGCCGAAAAAACTGGGTCAACATCAGTAGGTGTTACGTGGGCATAATAGGATTGCGCCAGCATTCTATGTTATATTTATTTTTGACTGACAGTTTTCTAGAATTAGCTTTTTTTGTTGTTTATGTTAGTACGCCCAACGGCTGAGCTTCTGATATGCTCGAGAGGAAAATATGTTAATCAGTGATATATTTAACTGTGAAATTTCCATCTTTACCGTTATTTTGAGATTCAATTCTATATGTCATTGTGACAGACGAAATTAAATCCAATTTTAGTTTATAAATCCTTAATAACTTAAATCCTTTTAACATTTTTGTCTAATCTATTAACTGCCCAAAACTGCATATTTGTAACTATCGACAAAAAGTAGGCATTGAGTAAATGGAACACTAAGTGTGTACCGTGATGCATCAAACTCGGACGCTTAAGACTAGCGCAATTTTATCACACACTTTACTACACTGTTCTAGATCAGTTTTTAAAAAAGTTTTTGCTTTGGACTAACCAATTAGATTTAAATTTGATGAATGTACACATTTGGTAGTATTTATTACGATTTTATTCTCCCAAACCATTGAATTACATTGCTCGTCGTGTTTTTTAGTCGGACAGATGTTCAATCATGGGCTCAATAACCGGACACGCTGGAATCCAAATCCGGACATTTTGCAACAGTAGCGACATTTACAAGAAGTTTGTAGTATATATTAACCAAAACCTGCAAATTCACACTTATTTATCCTATATCTTTTAATTTATGTCTCGATAAAATAAAAGAAGCGCAAACTAACTTTGCTAAACTTTGATATTAATTACCTGAGTATGTTTTGCAATGCGACTTTGACTGCATTACCGTAATTGGAGGATAATCCACAGATATTTACTTCATTCCACTTTCTGTTCACTGTTTATACTTTATGTTATGTGTATTTATTTTTCTTCTGATTTTACGTTTGAACACAGTTCTCATAACAATATTGAGTGCAATCACTATTTGTCCGGAATATTGAAACAGTGCTTCTATCTCCCGAACAGCTTATTTATACACATAAAATAACACAAGTTTGCAATTTTTTATTTGACATCCTTGAAGCCTTTTACTGCTGTGATATAAGTAGAGCACAATATCAACGTAAAATTACCACATTTTTTCTTTTATTTCAATGTTTAAAGTATGTTCCACGTTAGTTACTGATTTTGCTAAAGAAGTGCGAAGAATTTGATTGAACAACGACTGCTGAAGGGGCCAGCTTGTCATTTTTATTTTTTTGTTTTATTACAAGGATTACTAGATTGATTTTTACGGGAATATGAGACCTTTATAATTCATATTATCAGACAGATATTCAATTTATATTATATTCAATTACATAACAGTTGAAAAACATGATTATTATCTGAGTGTCCGGATATTGGTCCCGTCCGGATTTTGATGCATCGCGGTATTTATGGCCGTATGGGAAGCAACCAAAATTTCTAAAAATTACCAGGAAAACAAAAGTTCTTATTTTAGGCTGAAAATTTGTACAGCTCATATCGTATATTGGGTAATATTCAGAAAATTATTCTGATAGCAAATTTCATTTTGCTGCTTACGCTTACACGGATGCTCATGCATAATCTTCAATGTGACTTTATGCGGTTACAATTTCCAATGTGACAAAACAACTTGGTATTTTTTTCGGAATTTTCTGGAACAAAATCACAGATTTTAATAAGTTGATTGAAAGTATACATCATTTGATGACTCTCCACGGTATTACACGAAATTGTCAAAATTGTCGATGTAACGTTATGCATTTATGGGCAGTTAATCTCTTTGACAAATTTGATTAAAGGGACTCGCCCTACCATATTACTTCAGAAAACACTCACAAGATGCTCGATAGTAGTCAGACATTTCTAAAAGTTTACATATCCCAGCTCAGTATGAGATATATATGTGTCTTCAACAAATGTGTTCAAGTAATGAGAACTATTGCCCAAAATCTTTTTATTTTCTGAAAACGCCATCTTGTGCGTTAGTGGGCAAAGTTTTCTTTTTTGCTTGTTACTTCAGTCCCAGTTATGATTATACAAAATAGGGTGTCTACCGAACAAAGTTGAACAAATACTAAATGAGACCTTTCACCTAACCTTATTAGTTTGGAAAACACTCAAATATGTTTATATTCACTCTCATTTTTTAATCTCGTCCAGTATAAGATAACATCATAGACAATTTCCTCAACAAAAAGTGTTCAACTAAATGGATCTCAAAAAAAGGTGTCCTTTGACAACTTTGAACAACTAAATGAGACCATTCATCTGAAGCTTATTAGTTCGAAAATCACCAGAATGGCTGGCGATTCTGATAAATCATAACTCATTTGACAGTGAAGCAGCTGGAACACGATTCTCGTAACAAGCAATATCATAAAGTATTTAAACAGACGTCGAACACCACCATTTCCACGCAAAATACAACCACTGTAAACCAATCTCCTGCATCGGAGACCCTTTTCAAAACCATCACTACAATCCTCCCAATTTCAAATTGAGCTTCCCGGCTGCTTTTTGGCCGTTCCAATTTCGAAACTCACGACTATCAACTTCTCCCACCCCTCTGCAACTTTCCATTAGTCTGGCGGCGCGGGGTTCTTGAGCAAGCAAAGAAGACTGTTGGCGTAAACATTTTAGTGCTGTTTTAATATTTTATCTAAGTTTTTACAGCTCCCGCAACAGATCGGCAGTCGTGTTGGTTCGGGTCTCTGGGAAAGACTAGCTGAAATTGCGGCGGAAAAACTCCCCTGAAGAAAGCACGCAAAACCAGTCAGTCACAGTCGGGGTGAGATGGATTTTGTGAGGTGGGTAGTATTTTCTTTTGCTTCTGAGCGTCTGTCAGAGGATTCGAGACACAAGCAACAACACTGGGCGCAAGTAAAAGAGCTTATCTACGAAAGTTGAGGTTCGATTTTCGCACTTGATACTGATGAACGCGATCCGGTGAAGCGAAGTTTTACTACCATGTACAATGTTTCGGGATTCAAACAGAAAAGCAGCCAAAACTTACCAAGCATTTTTTTGAGATTTAAGCTCATTTAAAATAAATTTATATTCTCTTAACACATATTTTGATCGAACAAAATTTTGTTTTCAATCGATTTTTGATTGGCATTTTTATATCAGGTTGTATAAGAGCGTACGGTTTAAAAGTTACTGTTCTGTGAAAAGTACTCTTTTGAAACATAGTAAATCATAATGGTATGCTGTGCATGATTTTAGTTAGAGTTCGCGGCTACAAAGCAAAGCCATGCTGAAGGGTTTGGGTTCAATTTCGGTCGGGGTGCAGGATCTTTTCGTAATGAAATTTCCTTGACTTCCCTAGGCATAGCAGTATCATCGAGTACCTGCCACACGATTACGAATGCCGAAATGGCAAATTTGGCAAAGAAAGCTTTTATGTTAATAACTGTGGAAGTGCTCATTGAACGACTAAGTTAAAAATTCAGGCTCTGTCCTAGTGATACGTAATACCAAGAAGAGAAAGCATGCTAGATTTCCTCTTATGAAGGCAATAAAACTAGTTATGGCCAAACTTTATTTATTTTATCGACCATTGTGCCAGAGGACCACGATTGCGTGGGCTTGGGTGGAAGGATCGAATCGGCAGGTTTTACACTTTCCCGTAGTCGTCGATTTCGCGCGATTCCTTTGTCCGTAAGTATATTGTTACTTGTGAAGAATAAACAGAACGGTTGCGGTTACCGGATTTTATGATGCTCTTGTTGATGCGGTCGTAAACATCTGCTGGGCGGTGGCGAAGCGGAAACTGTAATTCGTTGTCCTTGTTTTAGGAGGGAGAAAGAAATCCAGTGGCACTTGCAAGTGGATTAAAAAGACAAGCGGAAATGGAATTGGATGATACGAGCTTAGCTGCATAGACACCATTTCGAAATACTTTGCGCTGGAAGAAAAATGGAAAAGATCCTGAGGTTCTAAATAAGGGTGCTCTAGCCTTGAGGTTAATTGAGGGTGGATTATAATATGCTGTTATTTATTTAAATTATCACCTATATGGTGTGGCATACACGCTGGTATACTGCTTTTTCACCTTTGGCGACTCTGCAATAGTACCTATCTGGCCTTTCGTTTTAGTCTTCTCCGTGCTGAGAGTGAAAAAAGCAAAATCTTGCCTAGTTTAGGTAGTGACTACGTTTAAGATAATAATAATAATAATCAACAATAAATGCTTTCAGCATAAAATAATAGTAAACGATCAATTCTTGCAGAACTTATGCCGAATGGCGACGGCCCAAATGGCACTAGTTCAAGAACCTTACTTTTATAATGGAACTTTTATCTGGTAACCTTGGGGACACAATTATTGCTACTTTCGCAAACATGAAATGACAAACTCGCGTGCCATACCCCGTGCACGCGTGTTGCGTTAGTAACACAATCGTTGCTACGCCTCTTCCTGAGTTACTACCAGAGATGTATGTACTGTCACAATCGATGTTTCTGTTGGTGACCTCAATAGGAAATACGTATATTGTTCGGTATATTAACCACATGATCCCAACGGATGATTTCAAACAAGTTGTCGTACACTTGCGTAACAAAAGGCAGATTGTGGGCAGTGTTCACATGGGCAGCTCAGACATCACTTTTTCGAGGCTTCAATCTATTAGAAACGTTAATGTAGTACAGATCTTTGTAATACCCCATAAAAGCAATCGGCCCAACCTTTATGGTATCTACTAGAAAAGAGTGTTAAGATATAACGATCTACGCGAATAGAATCAGTCACGAGTTGACACGAATTGATAGTAATCAGTGAGGAATCTTATCAGATCATCGCTCACACCTTCTTTGAACATTCAAATGTAACTGAGGCAGGCTTTGCGTTTTATTGAATTCCCGGTCTACAACTCTACTTTGATTTGGTTGCGACCAAATTCTATGGATACTCTCCGTACATTGAAAAGCCAGGTGATTTGGTTTATGGCCGTTGATACTACAACATCCTACGTTATGGAAGTTTTGAAGAAGCATGTCTTCTGCGGTCTGTAAGGACTACAAGAGCGACCCTATGGGGGATTTTCGATCAGACTAGACTCAGAATACAATGTAGAAGGAGTTGAAACAGACGCCGTCAAACTGGATCAGAGTCGTTCAAGTCGGGCTCGCAAGGCTTACAAGAAGACTGTCCGATCTGCTGAACGATCTGGCTGGAATTTTTGTTACAAATGTTTCGAATTTATAGTGATGTCAGTTGGCTGAATAAAATCCTGCAAAATCTAACAATTTGCAAGTGAACGAAATTCGCTTACCTAATGGTGATTACTCTCTTCTGATGAGAACGTTTTTAGAATGTTTATTCAAATACACACTTCCCCGGATGTTGGACATAGATCTACGGATGAACCAAATGTGTTTTCATGTAGTACGAGTCTCTGGCTTCGGCTCGCAGTATCGTTAACTACTGAATCGATTCATGGGGCACTTAATAGTTTTGCTCCTTTCATATCTCCAAGAGCATGTGGAATTTATCCTGTTCTGCTCAGAAGGGATTTGAGTATTCAAACATGTTTGAGAGCTGCTTGTAAGAACTTTTGCTACCGGGTGTATTCCAAGATCCTGGCGTGATATTACTGTTAATTTATCCCGAGAAGGAAGATAAGCATCGTATAAAGAAGCGAAGAGTTTTAGACCAATCAGTCTGACTCTCTTTTCTTCTGAAATGTATGGAACACATGATGGATCATCACAATCGTGATATTTATCTGGCAAATAAGCTTTTTCATGTGAGATCAACATGCTCACCAATCTGGAAAGTCCACAGTGACTCTTTACACAAGTTGTATACGATATCGAGAAAGCATTCACTCAGGAGGCAATCCTGGTTGGGTGTTTTCTTGATATTGTGGGTGCCTTGTAACGTGGGATGTGTCGAATGCCTAAAAAAACGACATCTGTTTCGGCATTTGCGTCAAGCTACGATTTAGGAAATTGACTGTTTGCGGATCCTCCTAAGGGGGAGTCTTCCCGGGCAGATGGGAATTTCAAAATGAGTTCTCAAACGGAAAAAATTTTGAAACTCATATCTCAATCTGATATTGAAAAGATATTCGAATATTCAATAGAAGTCAACGCGCATAGCGTGACATCTGAATATATTCACAAGATCAAAATTAGTCTTTAACATGAAAAACAAACACAGAATGGCTGCACTGAACAGTGAGACGTCGGAGCAATCTCTGGAGCACCTAGTAGTCTCATTCAACGAATACATGATGCTCTTATTTCTTTCAAGCCCCAGATATGCGGGTTGGCCGAATGGTCGAGGTCTCTGTTAATAATCCGAAGTCACGAGTTTCGATGAATGATTGTTGACAGTTTGTTCTTTTTACTCTTGGTCATCTGTCAGATCATATTTTGATATTGAATGTTGGTCAATCAAGATCTTGCCAGATATTGTTATGATCTTATAATATCTTAACCAAGATATGGATCAATACTTCATCATGCTAATTTTTGATAATTTTATTTCTTATCTCCAACAAACCAATAGCTGATTATGATCGTCATTATAGTCAGTCTAGTCAGCCTTTTTCACCTTTCTCGGGAACTATAACCACTTTTGGGAATTTCGTAGCAGATACGCTATGAAGCTACTCAATATAGCGTGTTCCATATTGATGGATTTTTCGACGACTATCTAGCTTATAGTTGATTGAACCTAGCACCCTTTTCCTCCTAATGCAAAGTGGCTTCTCAGGTAGTCGAAGTTAGGGTTCGCCAATATGCCTTTCGGTTAACCCGGTTCTTTTTACGGAGAAGACTAAACGCGGTTGGGCACAACCTATATTCTTTTGTGAGTGATCAGGTAAAGGTATGTTGGAGTCATCCTAAATTCCAAACTTTTCTGGACACCTCACATTTGAATATTCCAAATTGAATTGAATTCACCTTCCTTATAGCGAACTTTATTTCATGATTTCCTTTACGGAAGGGTGTACGTCTGGGCTATTTGGAAAAAGGTGTAACAAACATAAAGTATGTTACACCGATGTCTCCCTTCTTTGAAGTAGATTTGGTGGTGTAGGAGGATATCTTGGTGCTAAGGCTGAGACAGTTTTATCACTTGGTAGACACTACACTACTTTTCAGCGGGAAACATTGCAAAGGCAAAATTGGCCGTCTGCTTGGGCGAGGAGCGTTAACTGGCCAATATACAGCGTACGTGACTCATTGTGTGTGTGATAGTTGTGGTTCGATTATGAACTTCGTATAGTCTGATATGGAACTGTCCAGATATCACGCAACTGCGATTCCGATTACTTGCTAACACTAGTCAAGTGATACGATTTCAGTAGGCGAATCTTCAGGGGATATTCTGTTATTCTTAACCCGCTGTGATAATGAGTTACGGGGCTCTCTTTCCACTGCATGTGTTTCTTGCAGTGCCCTTGTTAGTTCGCGTGTTTGAAGCCATTTTTGTATGGAGCTTTCCTTTCCTCTCTCCAGCGGTAGATGATGGAATAGGCTCAATATTACGATGGCACAAATCTCCCAATTGGTGAGATTTTGTAGATACAGTCTGTTTTTTAATTTTCTTTAGAAAATTGTCCTGGCCATACCTTCTAGAATTTAATCGGCGGATTATTATCAACAACTACTTCGAATGTCTAATATTTTCTTCCAGGTGAACCACAGGTATTTCTTACGCAGATGGGGAATTCTACAAACATTTGTTTAAGACTTCTCATAAGCGACTAACATTGAGAGTAACTAAACATGACCATAATGCCCCCAGAAGTTTCTTTCGGTGTGGGTTTTCTACCGCTAATCTCACAGGGCGTCTTTTGAGATATTCTGAGTGACACGAAACGTGGGTTTCAATGCGCCTTATAGTTGAAGGAAATTTATCAAACGGATTTTTTTTCTTTGGGATATTAGGTTTTGGTTAATGTTTAAGTACATATACATCGTTCAGTATGTTTAATCTCTGGTTATTATTATTTAAATTAAAATTAAAATTAAAATTTTGAGCGGCAATTACTCCAGAATTTTTAGTAATTGTTTCTTCTTCCTCTTGTGACATTGGTTCTCACTCGGTTGTTCCAAAAGGCACTGTCACAGTTAATCAACTGAGAGCTTTCTTTGCCAAAGTTTGCCAATTTTACATTCGTCGTACCGTTTGATACTCTATTTCCAAGGAAGTCCAAGGAAATTTTTCAGTAGAAACATTCTAGACCCGCACCGGGAATCGAAGCCTAAAAACCGTTCAGCATAGATGTGCATTTGTGTCTGTGTGGATATTATCCTGTATCTCTGCGTGGGGGGCTCCACAGGTTGCGGCATGAATTGAATGCTGGTGCGGTCGATTGTGTTCAACAGGATCGACCAATTCGAATGTCGAAGGAATCTAGCGGGTCGGTTCCTTTTTTCGGCGTTCGGAATCCCCGGAGGAATATCAATTCGAACGTCGTCGCGTCGTTTAGTTAGGAAAAAGTGGGGAAAGTGAAAGTGGCCGTGGGTGGTTGCAGGACAGAATAAACGTTGCTTTTGGTGATTTTTGGGCTATTACAAGTCGTAAAGTAAAGGATTTGAATTGTACCCTTTTCGAGCTTTATGTTGAGATATTATGTTTTTATACGGTATTTATGTTCGGGTCCCTGGTATGGTTTTTGGCCTACTAACCAAACTTTCCACTATCACAAGGAATACAACCAGAAGAAGAAAGGAAAGCATGCGGTGGCGAAGAGGAGCAACATTTGTGTCCATATATGCCAGAAGTACACGCTCCTTCCTTTGGGGAATCCCTGGAATCCGGCAGTAAAAAGGATATAAGGTGTCCAGTAAATACTTTAGGGTATTCCGTCTCCCTTTTCCAACAAAGAGGGCCGAATGCTTTCCGATTGAATGATGGTTTGGCTTTCCCTTTTTTGGGGATGCGCTACTCTTGGAAATGGGTGATCCATCCTCTAAGCACTAAGGTGACCGTGATTAATTCCGCAAATTTTACATTCCTTCATGAATTTTCCAACGACGAAGAGCCAGGATCGTCTGAGACATGTCTGAAGCTCCACTGGCTGTCCGTTTCGAATTCTAATTTCACACACGATTTACTTTTTGTCTTTTGGCAATTTGCAATGGAGAATATACAATTTTCCTTCTGTCTTCCGACAATCTTGGCGAGGGAGGCAGGGAATCGCCGTTGACAAGCCATAAAAATCAACGATCAATTTCCCCACGCTACCCGTCATCAGCCGTGTTAGGAACGTACGCAAAATTTGGCGGCTCTCGCCGAATGGAAACGGGTCGCGAAATGGCGCTGATGACGACGGTAATATTCGTGATGAGGATGATAAAATCAATAAGCATTGCGCACCGAGTTCGATTTTCTGGGAAGTTTATGTTCCACCTTCGCAATCAACGGTGGATGATGGAATCGAACGAACCCTGGGCGCCCGACTGGCTTGATTTGGCTCAGCTCTGTGAACGATGGACGGTTGCCTTGGTTCGACAAGACGAACAGAACAGATCGACAGAAAGGAGAAAAAAAATGTAAATTGCAGCTGATACAAATTTTTATTAATATTATTACGATCCGTTAAATATATTTATTTGACAGAGCAAACAGCCAACGGTTGCTTCCTTTTGTGTGACTTGAAGATTGAGCGTTAGCTGCTTTATTCACATTTTTGCATAAGAGAAAATTGTTCCAGGAAAAAGCATTTTCCTCGTCTCGTGTATTGCTTTGGCTGCTTCAGCAGTGAGTCGGTTAATCTGTGCGGCGAATCCTGCAAGAATTTGGTTTATTTCCATAAAAGGTTTTCTGTAAGTATAATGAATAGTCTAATAACCAAAACATTTTGTTCGAGAATTAAAAAAAATATATCTACAGGATATGTTCCACATATGCTTTTTACAGGATCCCTTCATTCTTTTTTTCCTAATTTCTTCTGAGATCTTCTAATAGAGTATTCGTGAAGTCTCTCTAGGAACTCCACTAGAAATATTTTCATGAATTCTTCCAGGCGTTCTTTCAGGAATCTGGGCGATAATAAATGTTCGAGCTGTTTAGTGGAATACCTATAAATAAACGAAAAATCGAATTTAGTACTATACCATTCATTCCTCTAGAGTTTGTATCCTTTGACAGATACGCGTAATTCGACCTCAATTGTAATGCCGTCTTAAGTTCGTGCACTGGAAGTCGAGTCTTCTTACATTTGAGGTTCGAAATACTCGTATCTGTCGAAGGACACAAACTCTCGGAATTAAATGGAATAGTACTAAATTAGATTTTTCGTTTATTTAGTTTACAAGGCATTTCTCCAGGAATACCTCAAGGAATCACGTACTTTTACTTACGCAATTACTTGGACTAGTGATCCTCATTGGTTTTCATTTATTTATTCTGGAATGCCTTCGGATTTCCTTCCAATAATTATTCCAGATTTTTTTACAGAAATAGTTTTTCAGCAATTCCATCAGAAACCTCCATATTTAGTTTTTTTTTGTTCAGTAGTGTCTTCCCGATTCTTAATGCGATTCTTGCATGCACAAAGTTCGCCAAAAATAACCTAAACAATCTTCAAGGCATTTCTTAATACTCAAGAATCAATCATTTAATCATCAGCAGTCAACAATTAAGATTTATTAAATTTGTAAAATGATTACGATAATTTTTCTAGCTGGGATCCAGACGAAAGCGATTGTTTTTTTTTAAAGTATCTCCAGGAATTCACACGAAAAAAAACATGATAAGTTCAGAAATTGAGAAATGGAATTCATGGAATTTGTCAAGGACCTGATCTAGGGATTTCTTATGGAGATTCCTGCTCTCTGAATTCTTCGATATTTTTTCGAGTTTTTTTTTTTTCTAAATTCCGAGCATTACTCCAAAGTAGATCAAATATTTCACCAGTCTGTTTCCCGAAATTTCTAATTGAATTTCTTCAGAAGTTGTTTAACGATTTTTCTACTCAGCTACTTCAGAGATTTTTGAATGATTCATTTTGGGCTTTTTCTGTAATTTTTCAATGGTTTTCTTCAGGTAATTTTTACAAGGATACTCTAGATAACTGGTTCTATCCCGTTAGGCCGAATGCCGTTAGGCCAAAACGGTCATTAAGCCGAAAAGTTCTAAAGAATCGTAGAATTGAATGGGTAAACTAACATGGAAAGGTCAGTGTTATTTGCATAACCTACCCGACCAGTGGATTACAACAGGAGTTGTAACAAATTTTGTTACTCAGTCAGCGCGTTTTTTCTAACAAAATATGTTATAATTTTGGCTGGTTAGTACTGCCCATAACTACACAACAGTCACATTCGACATTTTGTCGATTTTGAGTCAGCAAATGATAAATACTTTCGATCAACTTACTGAAATCTGTAAGATTGTTCTATAAAATTAGAATAAAATACCAAGTTGTTTTATCACATTGGTAATTATAATCGCATAACAGTCACATTGAGATTATACACCCGATTCTGTTTTGCACGGATTTTTTTTACACGGCCGTGCAAAAAAAGTTTCCATACATTTTTTTCCGCCAAAACCTTATTTTTGCATGAAACGTCGAGAAATGGTGTTACTTTTTTTGCACGGTTTTTGAATTTTTTGAACTGAAAACTTTTTTTGCACGGTACGCATCCCCCGTGCAAAAACAGAATCGGGTGTACATGAGTCTCGTAATGTAATAGCAATGAAATTTCTATCAGAATTTTTTTTCTGACAATTCACCTAGTATGCGATATGAGTTGTGCAAAATATCAGCCTCAAAAAAGCACTTTTGAGTTCCTGGTAATTTTTTGAAATTTTTGTTTCCTCCCATACTGCCATAAAATGCACACTTTGTATTCAATTTACTCAATGCCTACTTTTGTCGAATGTTACAAATATGCAGTTATGGGCAGAGTAGTTAAAATATTAAATAATATAACACAATTTCCTCTACACTAAAACAAACTGAAACATTGTTTTAATTTAAACAAAAAAATATCTTATTATGTTTCAAATCAAACAAAAATATAATTCATTTTGTTATGTTCAATAACTAAATTTATAACAGAACTTGTTATAAGCAATTGCTCTCAATTTTGTTATTACAAATTGTGTTATAATTATGTTTTAAATTAGAACAAATTTGAAACAACCCTTTATAACTTCTTTTCCTTTAATTATGTTTTAATTTACTCCATCATATCGAAGTGCTTCTAACAAAAAATATCATATCAAAGTGCTTCTAACAAAAATGAAACAAAATTTGTAATTTATAACAAATATGTATATGATCGTATTACAATTTCGTTGTTAATCTACTGGCTGGATGAATTTTCAATTCGAATGGATTGTTAGTTGTTAGATCAGGATTATTTGAATTACCTAGAAGTTCACAATATCCTCTGTACAATATTAATAAAAAGAACAGTCCATGATTGAAAGTAGGAAAAACACTAATGAATGTGTTAGCCATTTGAAATAGTAGTAAATGATCAAATGTTATTTCGGCCCAACGACCTTTTCGGCTTAACGACCTTTTCGGCTTAACGACCTTTTCGGCCTAACGGCATTCGGAATTAACGACCTGCACCCATTTTTTGGAACAGTCCACTAAATTCAACACTGCATTCAATCGATTTTGGTATCATTTTACGACGCAACATGACGAAGGACGATGAGTTCTTTGTACTGAATCGAAAATATCAGTCGATAACATTTGCCTGGCCAAGTAATGAGTTTAAAAAAGTAAATGAAGTGAAATCGATCGTTATAGTTACGCCCTAATGATACTGAAATGTGTCTGCTAGTATCCTAGTAGTTTTTTTTCATTTTTAAGATATTCTTTCAAAAATACATCCAAGAAATTCATCAATTATTATTTAAGATATTTCCCAGTAATTGCTAATTGTTTTTTCTGTACGAAATTTTCTAGGTTTTCCATTTGAAGCTCTAAAAGAAGTTTCTCCTATTATTTCTGTACATCTGAGTATTTGCCAAGATTTTTTCGGATATTTCATGAATTCATTAACTCTTTTATTCATTTCCATAGGAGGGTTTATTTGAAGGTTTGTCAAGAGCTATGCTCAAAAACTTTTCAAAATATAGATCTAGCTGTTCCTTCAGATATTTCTTCTGCGGTTCCTGCAGGAATTCCAGAGATTACTTATGAAGTTTTTCCGTAGCAATTTATTCAAAAGTTTGATTTCTCTTAAAACATTTTCAGAAATAATCCCTGGAACTGCTGAAGAAATACCTTAAGATATTCCCAGAGAACAAGTTGGATAAATTCTTAGAACAGTTATTGAGGGGAAATTTGGATTTACTTTGAAATAAATCAATATGAACGTTACAACTCATAAATAATTGCCAATTCTTCCATAGTTTTTTCCTCAAGCATTCATTCTGAATTTGATAAGGTTGCTTTCTAAAATTCCAAACGGTTTTTTTAATATTTTCTAGAGGAGATTATTTTTGAAAGATTCAAAATGTATTATGAATTATGAATTATGAAAATTACTTTATAACATAATTTACATCAGTCCCCAAGTAATCGTAGAAATTTATAAAGGAAAACCTTACGAATCCCAGAAACGATTTTAGTAAAAATAATCTGAACACATATTTAGATAAATTAGACACCTTTAGGGTTCCTGGTAGAAACTTTGGTAATATTTTTGAACTAATTCCTAAAATTTCCGGAAAGAACAAAGGCATGGAGGATTCAAAAAATCATTGTGGGAATTATTGGATATTATTATTGTTGGAGTAATTCATACATAAAATCCTGGTGTAAGATTTTCATGAATTTGCATGGATTTGTATATTGTGTCGAGAAGTTTCTTAACCCAACATATTCTCAATTAGACGGAAATCGAACCCGCTGTCTTCGTATAGGCAATCCATAGACTAATTAAAATGTAGGTAATCTCCCGGTTTCAGCCCCATTGTTAATTCAGGAGCAAGACGCTTATGAGTACAATTCTTAAGACGTATTTGATGGTGGTATTGAGATGTACGAAGAATTCATGTTTTGATACTCCATAGCTAGATCTTATTTATTTGACTTAAGTGATATCACTGAAAATAGATATTGTTTTATTGTATTACGAAATCGTTCGTTTGAACTACGAAATGATTCGTTGTTTTCTGCAACGAAACAGTTTCGTAAAACGTATGCAACCAGCTTCGTAATATGATTCAAGCTCGAAATCAAAACAAACAATGATTGTTATAATGTACTAAACATTTCGTAATCGAAATTCGTTTGTTTCTTATTCAGAACGAAAAATTCTACGCGCTTCCTCTTACCTCCTTCGGCTGCGGTCGTGTCATGTTGTATTTTACGAAATGTGTCTACGAAACCTTTCGTTGCAGAAAACAACGGATGATTTCGTAGATTAAACGATCAGTTTCCTAATACTAAACAACACTATAATGCACATCTACGAATTGTGTATCGTACATCTTACGATTATTTCGTAAAGTCACTGAATCGCGAAATTTTGTCAAGTAGAAATAGTTCGTACATTGAATGAAAATAGCGTTATATGTACGAAATTTTTGTTTTACGAAATGGATTTTGGATAAAATACGAAAAGATGTTTTCAGTGTAGTGATGTCGTCAGAGGCCTTCCTTAAGCGAGTGGTTAGAGTCCGCGCTACAAAGCAAAGCCATGCTGAAGGTATCTGGATTCGATTCCCGGTCGGTCCAGGATCTTTTCGTAATGTAAATTTCCTTGACTTCCCTGGGCATAGAGTATCATCGTACCTACCACACGATATACGAATGCAAAAATGGCAACTTTGGCAAAGAAAGCTCTTTGGTTAATAACTTTGGAAGTGCTCATAAGAACACTAAGCTGAGAAGCAGGCTTTGTCCTAGTGAGGATGTAATACCAAGAAGAAGAAAGTGATGTCGTTTCAGACCAATGATATGATGCCAAAACAAGAGGCACTGTAGTCACAAGACTCAGTGCTTACTTTTAGGCAATGACGTAATAAGCGGTTCAAAATCGATGGAATTTTAGGAGAGTAAGTTTCGATCTCTTATAACAAAAATTATATTTGATGCGAGGGAAAAACAAACTATTTCAAAACCTTATGAACAGAAATAAACATGAATTCGTTAAGGCTGGAGCATTGACGCATAGTCAAAATCATGGTTTCCGAAAGAAGCAAACTCTCACTGTCGTCGGATTGGAAGACTCGTGCGTTTGCCATCCATTCCTTCTAATTCAAAGAAAACAATCGGCACGCATCGTGAACCATTCGTTACCAGTTGACTGATGACTGGGGTGTCACTTCCCATTGAACCGTTCCAATCGATCACCTTCCGCCCAGTGAAGCGTTTCACTTTTTCCTATACCGGACCCACTCGTCGGACTGAATAGAAACAGAAGGCGCGAAGAAAATTGTCCTTGTTGGCGTCGCCTCCAGCCGATCCCCTGATTCCGTTTTTCCTGCTAAACAGGTAACCGTTGCACAGAGGTTCAGTTTTCTGAGAAGCTGTCAAAAATCAAATTACCAAACATGATTTTGTTGAAAACAAAAGTCATACGTTCACCTACAATACCAGATAGTTAAAAACATATTTTTTAGCTTTAAATCTATTTTTTTTTTCATCTCCACCAAAATTCGAGCAGATTGTTCCATGGAAACCAAAAGTCACCATACTATGCCCTAAACAGGGACTGCAATCCCAAAACATTTCTCACAACATTTGTCACGATCAAAAAGGTAAAATATTAGGAATGCGTAATTTTTGCCGTTATTTTTCCTAATCTGGACCACTACGCATTGAAGCACCGTTGACTTCTTGGACGGCCGTTCGTTGACTTTTTGATTTCGACCTTCCTCGGATGGTGACGACTCTGGTCTGGTGCGACATCCGATGACGATTGTTTCTTTTGTTCCTTTAACGGTCCGGATAAATTTCCACGCACACGAAAAACCCCATTTTCCCCGGAAACGGATGGCGGATCTAGGAATAAATTTTCTGTAAATGAAACCTAAAGCTGCAACCCGACGAAGAATGTCTCGACCAGTGGACTACAATAAAAATGTATCACAGTTACAAATAACACATTTTGTTTCATTCTTATTAGAAGCACTTTGAGTTACGGGAAGAAATCAAAATAAAACAAGTTACAATAGCATAAACTAGATGAAAAACCAAATTTAGTACTATACCATTTAATTCCACTAGAGTTTGTATCTTTTGACAGATACGCGTATTTCGACCTCAATTGTAAGACCGTCTTCAGTGTTGTGTACTAGACTCGACCTGAACTAGACGGAAGTCGAGTCTAGTACACAACACTGAAGACGGTCTTACAATTGAGGTCGTAATACGCGTATCTGTCAAAAGATACAAACTCTAGTGGAATTAAATGGTATAGTACTAAATTCGGTTTTTCATCTACTTATAGGTATTCCACTAAACAGCTCGAAGATTTATTAGCATAAGCTGTTTTTTTTAATAAAACTTAATTAGAACGCAATATGTTATAATGGAATGTAATATTTTTATATAAGGAAAATAACAAATTTTGTCTCGTATTCTAACCCTCTGAGCATATCTCAATAAAGAGAATAGAAAAGCAGATTTGAGTATATTATTAATTCTGCTTAAATTGTTCATCTTTTAACAGATACGCATATTCCGACTAAGTTGTAGTCAAAATATGTGCATCTCTCAATGGATAAGTAATTGGGGCGGACTTAAAAGATACAATACTCAAATCTACTTTTGTGATTCTGTTTAACAAATTTCGTTATGATTTATATGGGAAATAGCACAATGACTTATACGTTAGTTTGATCTAAATCCTGTTGAGTTACAGTTCTCTTTATATTTTATTAAAGGTAGAGAAAATTTTGTTATATTGTTTGTTCTTGTTTTAACTACTAACCAGCCATAATTATTCAACATATTGTTAGAAAAAACTCTCTTATTAAGTATCGAAATCTGTTACAATTCATTGTTCGGGGTCGCCGCTTCTAAGCAAACAACAATTCCGCAATCAGTTAGCGTCGGATCGAATTGAGCCGTTAGTGTCGTGTTGTCGTCGTCTGCTTCCCCATTCAGGGTTCAAATTATTTTAAATTTGAATTTTATTAACGAGATTCAGATTTGCTCTTGTTTTGCTGCAAGCAAGCAAGCAAACGACGACGGCGATGCTTTCGTTGCTCCATAGCAGAAAGGCAATGTGTTTGCTCGGTGTTATACATATAGAACAGTTTTGGGCCCGGCAGTTATGAGACGGTATGGCGAAATTGCCGGCCCGATTACAAAATCAAATAAAGATATTATTCAGTGCTCGGAGGTTGTGGAGGCCCGGCTTCTCAGTATGAATATCTAGCTCTGTTTCCATGTTTGAGTGGTCCCAAGCTTTATGATTATGGCTAGTTCAAAATGCTAATAGATGATTGGTCATAACGATCAAGCTTTCTATATGTGTTAATAAGTCAGCACTTTGCCAAGATCGGTCGCATGTACTGAGCCACTAAATTATGAAAATGTTCGCTTATTATAAACAACACGATTTTTCAACATTCAAAAATTACTAATTGTGTGATAAGGAATCTTCAACTAGCCTAGCTAGCTAGATTTTGAATCGTCGATCAGCAACGGTGAGTTTGATTCCCGTTCCCACCGAGAGGTTTTTTTTTTGGTTGGAAGCGGGAAGTCTTCCAGAAGCTCGTGTTTCATACGTCTGAATACGTTTTTCGAAAGCTCTCTATTTCCCGTAAAAAATAGTTTTAGAATGATGAAATCATTGAATCTTTCGAAAAAGCATTTCCTCCATTTCTAGAACATGTTCAAGTAATAGTGATGTGGTAGCTAGAGTTGATGAATTGAATAATCGATTTTATGAGTTATAATCATTACTACTTCTTATATTTATTTGAGCGTGTAAGAATTGTTTAGGCGTGTTTAGTTCGTTTTAATACAATTATTATATCGCATGAATCTTTCGAGCGTGCACAAGTGACAGCTTGAAGCGAAAGTGACTTGACAGTTTGTCGCGTGAATTGAGCTTAGTGACATTTGAACACACGTAGACTAGCATACGCTCGTCATACACAGTTTGTTTTTGTTTTCCTCAAAGAAACTTGCACACGCTTTCCAGACTCATCAAAATGCATATGGAAATAATACCCAATTTGCAAAAATTGCACCCGGACTCTGGTTGTTTTTCGAGACAGAGTGCATATTGTTTTCCTCTAAGGTTCACAACTAAATATCCGTCACTGCAAATCTAATCCAATCCAAATCCAATCCAAATCCAATCCAAATCCAATCCAAATCCAATCCAAATCCAATCCAAATCCAATCCAAATCCAATCCAAATCCAATCCAAATCCAATCCAAATCCAATCCAAATCCAATCCAAATCCAATCCAAATCCAATCCAAATCCAATCCAAATCCAATCCAAATCCAATCCAAATCCAATCCAAATCCAATCCAAATCCAATCCAAATCCAATCCAAATCCAATCCAAATCCAATCCAAATCCAATCCAAATCCAATCCAAATCCAATCCAAATCCAATCCAAATCCAATCCAAATCCAATCCAAATCCAATCCAAATCCAATCCAAATCCAATCCAAATCCAATCCAAATCCAATCCAAATCCAATCCAATCCCAAATCCAATCCAAATCCAATCCAAATCCAATCCAAATCCAATCCAAATCCAATCCAAATCCAATCCAAATCCAATCCAAATCCAATCCAAATCCAATCCAAATCCAATCCAAATCCAATCCAAATCCAATCCAAATCCAATCCAAATCCAATCCAAATCCAATCCAAATCCAATCCAAATCCAATCCAAATCCAATCCAAATCCAATCCAAATCCAATCCAAATCCAATCCAAATCCAATCCAAATCAATCCAAATCCAATCCAAATCCAATCCAAATCCAATCCAAATCCAATCCAATCCAAATCCAATCCAAATCCAATCCAAATCCAATCCAAATCCAATCCAAATCCAATCCAAATCCAATCCAAATCCAATCCAAATCCAATCCAAATCCAATCCAAATCCAATCCAAATCCAATCCAAATCCAATCCAAATCCAATCCCAAATCCAATCCAAATCCAATCCAATCCATCCAAATCCATCCAAATCCAATCCAAATCCAATCCAAATCCAATCCAAATCCAATCCAATCCAATCCAATCCAAATCCAAATCCAAATCCAAATCCAATCCAAATCCAATCCAAACCCAACACAAAGACTAATTCAATGTACTAACCAATTCAATTTACGAACCACCTAACTAGTTTGCAAATTGGGGTTCGAATGTTTTCCACAACGACCTGCTGATAAACCAAGGCCAAGGTACGTTGAACTTTAAAACAAAATTAACCCCGAGGAGTGCAGTACCTCAGACAAAGGAGTGTACCAAATCTAAGGCTCGGTTTAGATTATGATTATCGCTTATAGGCAGAATTAGCACCACTTGAGCTCCATCGAGGGATGGTCATAACAAGTCTGTTTCCTTGACCCGGTCAAGCGTTCGCTCGATTTGGAGTCCATCTATTTCTGCTAAAATAATATTGAGTTCAAATAAAAGTATTTAACCAATTTTGTCCAGCAAATGCGTTCACCCCTAACGGTGAGGTCCACAGAACATCAGTCTACGTGGATTGTGTTGAATATTTATTGCATGTGTCATGAAATTATGCACGCGATTCGGACACATTTATTCATTGGATAATTCTACACCTAGTCGAGCTGAGCCGTCTGAGGCTGCTCCATTTACATTCTTTTCGTTTTGGGGTCGTCCATAAATTACGTCACGCTCTTAGAGGAGCGTGGGATTAAGCCAAATGTAACTACCCATACGATATATTCTAAGTCTCCAAAATTGTCAAATTTTGCGTGACATAATTTGTGGACGTTCCCTTTCGATTTCGCACCGCCGTCTCTAGATGTTGTTGACTGTTCACAGCTGTGCGACATGATCGTTCGGTCGCCGTCTGATATCAATAAAATATAGCCTTAGTTTGTGAGACACGCGCTTTTTGGCACTGCTGACTATGCTCATAAATGGCTGTTGTTTCCCGTTGAAACCGAACTCGATGACGGTTTCTAAAATGATGCCAAGGTATGGTCTATCGCTCATCGAGTCGGTCACGATTTGGTTAGTTTATCGCTTATTGAAGGCTCAATATTCTTAGCCTTTTGTCAAAAATGCGTTATTTTGTCAAATAACTACCATTTGCAGTGTTCCTCGGTGTCAGTTACAGGGGCGCTAAATAGTAAAATTCATGAGCTTAAGGCCCCAGTAAAATTCTAACAATAGTCAAAAGTGAAATAGTTATCTATGATACGCACACATTTTTTTTTCAATTACGAAAATTGTCGTTATATGTGGATTATTTCTAGGAGCATCGATCTTATCTTCACTCAGAATCTCTCACCTGAGTCGAATTTGGATTGTCCAATGGATATAGCATCTGAAGCTAGTTGACCAAGTCATTTAGAAATCCAGAGCAATTCAATGAAGGCACTTAGACATTGATTTGCCAACTCTCAAAACGAAACTGTAAATTACTAGTTTTCTGCACCTCTTTGAAACAGTGCTGAAAAGTAGCACTTTTCAGTACTGTTTTTATTGGCAAGAAAATAAGGCTTCATTTCAGCACTAATAACGGTACCGAAAAGTTGTTCTTCTCAGTACTGTTTTGGGAGTGTTTTTCATTTATCGATTTGCTGTGAATTTTTCAATGACGGAACAACTCAAAAGAACAGTCATGGATGATGAATCGAAAGCACAGCTTGAATTTTCAAGAGTACAAATCTGGAGACCCTCCAGAATAACGATCTAAAAATATTTTTTCCTAAATATCCATCAAGGAGATGGCGATTCTTGGGATTCCTCAAAGAATCAGACCGAAATTTCCTAAAATAATCCCTCTACAATTTTCAAAATGTTTTTTTTTTTTAATTAAGCTCTTACTGCTTTTATGTTATTAAAAAGACACCGACATGTTAATGTTTACAGTGGACGATTTGCCCTTTGAAGGAAGCACCATACTAGACAACGGACTAGCATGCAACGCCCAGTGGCACAGTTGAAAAACCTTCCGAACGAAAAGTTTTCAGGACCAGAGTTGCTCGCTGTCACTATCAATGCTTAAAATTTGCTATTTTGTACAGGCCGACTGCGATACAATTCGGATCAATCTACATCATATCAATATCATGCTGTCTACTCCAACACAAGTGCATTGCACAATGGTCGCAAAAAAACGAATTTTGGCCAAAACTCGTTTTATCGCCTTAATCGATGAAATATGTAATCTGAATATGTTATTTGGCGTTTTTATTGTTTCAGAAGGGGTTATTCACATATTACGTTACTTTTTATTTAAAGGTTTTTTTTATTAGAAATGCAATAAAATTCGGCTGAAAGCACCAATTTTGTTTGTATTTTAACGAGTTTGATCAAAATATGTATGAAGAGTGGTTAAATATATTTTATATCAACTTTGTATGAAAAATATCGTCAAAATGTATGAAAATATTGAATTATTCAAAAAGCTCCAACTTGCAAATCAGCAAATTTCTGCAAAAAAAATAAACGTTTTTTGTAAGATCTAAGGATGCATTTTGAAGTGTAATATTCGAAATGGCGGCGACATGACGCGGCAAGAGTTGTTTTTCATATTCATAATCATCAAAATTACTAAAGTGTAATATTAAACAGTATTAAAGCTTCAACCAAATATTTTTTTCCATCTTCATGCTCGATACAAGTGTTGAACCATAAGCTTTCAGATAGTGTGTAACTTTGGGAAAATATTGCATTCCTTAAATATGCATGTTGTACTTTATTTTATTGTTACATTTTTCAATTTACTTCAGTCAGTTTGACGTCATAAAAGTCAAAGAAATTGCAATTTTAGTTAAATTTCAATTACGAATCATAATAAAATAATACATGAGGTATTTTTTAAAATGATAAAAACCATTAAAATCTCAAAACAGTGTTTGGGTAGTTTTGGCCGCTCCTTTATATGGAGCCCGACCATTGTGCATTGATGGCGATAGACTATGGATATCACTGATGGGTTAAGTTTAGCATTAAATTAAGCAGTAAAAATTGCAATTTATCAGTACGATATTTTTGACAGTGTTGCAGATAGGTTAAAACTATTTGTTGATCACTGAAAAATAGTAATAGCATGGATAATTACCACGTGATCACTCATTCCGCAGTGATTATGAGCTAGAGTGCGATGTCGCATCACTGCTGTTGGTTGTCAAATCAAAGTGATATTGATAGCTCGCAAGTGATAGTGATAGTTTTAGACCATCAGCCATCAGCTGATATGATTGATATTAAGCAACTCTGTTCAGGACTGAAGCGGGAATCGAACCCACACCCCTTGACTCGATGCGGCTAAATGCTTGGTTTGTGCTGCTGGTATGTCTTCATGAAGCCTTCCAGAAATTCCCTAAGGTTCTATCAAATTATTGTTTTTATGAGATTTTTTTCCGGATTTTTTTAGAGATTCTTTTAGAAAATTCCTAGACAGATTTTTTCAAGAATTCTTCCAGGAACTTTTACAAACATTCCTTCAAATATTCCTCCAGAAATTACTCTAGGAATTCTTCCAATGCTTCTTTAAGGGATTTACCAGTTATTTCTCTTGAATCTTCCAGAGTTTACTCCAGGCATTTTTTACCTGGGATTTCTCCAGAATTTCGTCTTGAGATTCTTCAGAGTTCTGATGATTCTGATTCTCTTCAAGAAATTCATCCAGGACTTCTTCAGGGTTTGCTCTAATTATATGAACCGGATTCTTTCCAGGAATAACTCCTGAAAACCTTTTAGAGATGCCTGTGGGTTTTCTTCCTGAGATTATCCCTGAATTCCTGAGATACGTACATAGATTTTTCTAAAAATTCCTTAAGAATTCTACCACCCTTTCAGAGATTCCCTCAACAATTCCTTCAGGGATTATTTCAGGAGTTCTAGACGAAGTTTTCCCAGGAAATCGCCCAGGAATACATAATAGGATTCTCCCAGTTATTCTTTTTGAGATTTCTTCAGGAATTCATCCAGTCATTCGTCCTGAGATTCCTCCAAAGAATCCCTGAGGAAGTTTTTTGAGGATCTGCTGGAAAAACTCATTGAAAAATCCTTGAGAAAAAAAACACCAAATAATCCCTGAAAAAATATTGAAGTAATTCTGGCAGAATTTCTGATACCTGATACCAGGATTTCCTGTAGTAATTCTTGAGGCAAATTCTGTTTTAGCACTGTGTCGATTAGTCAAAAACGAAAGTAAGCCGTAAAACCATAGGATACCAATTTGAGAACCACCTTAAGCACATAACTGAACAAATGGAGCGTTATCAGCATTGATGTTTCATGTACATTAGACCTGTTCATATTTGAAAAAATGTCTGGAAATCTTCCGGTCAAGCAGTATTCCGAATTATCACGCTAAAAACAATGTCTGGTCAAATTTTCAGCTTATTTGATAGAG
The DNA here is from genome assembly GCF_002204515.2 of Aedes aegypti. Taxonomy (NCBI): domain Eukaryota; kingdom Metazoa; phylum Arthropoda; class Insecta; order Diptera; family Culicidae; genus Aedes; species Aedes aegypti. Next base: position 4,147 of record NW_018735803.1, on the reverse strand, counting down.
TTTTCACTATGCTTCAAGTTGAAAATGTGTTTTTAGGCTTATTTTAAGGTTTGAAAAATCATAACTCAATACTCATAAAACAAAATCACTTGCTGTTACCACCTATTGAAAGCTAATTCTATTCTGTTAAAGTTTGTCCAACATGCCAATAAGATTAAATTAAGTTTAAACATCCAGGGTGGCCACCGAACCGGGAAAAACGGGAAAAGCGGGAAAAAGACGGGAATATGAATCCATCGGGAAAAAGACGGGAAAAACCGGGAATTTGAGATGATCACCGGGAAAACCATATTGAACGAACATCTACAAGCTCTAAATTTACTAACCACCAAAAACAAGTTGTAAAAAGTACCATAAAGTACCATTGCCATTGAGCATCTGTAATCTTGGGAAAATAACATTTAAACAGAAGTGATTTGTTTTTTTTTTTGTAGGAATAGTTTACTTTGCTACACTTATCTTAGAAATGTTATGTTATGTTGTTAATGTATTGAAGAACAAAATCGAAAGATTAAAAATTAAAATACTTTAAACAGGGTAATAGGATGCACAAAAGGGGCATACTTGCAATTATAAATGAAAATGGAATGGTTTTCGTATGTCACGAGTTGGCTTGATAACGGGATGACCGATTTAAACAATTCTTTCACTTTTGTTTTCTTCAAGGGCTCCGACGTGTTTGAGTGGAACTATATTTTTGAAAATCGTCCAAATTTGAGGAAACGTGATATGTAAATTTGACATAAACTTCAAGATTTTTTTTCGAAGCCTCTACGTTCGCCGGGACTGCTAGTTGTTGAGGTGAATAAAGGCTGATTTGCTGCTGACAAGAAAAGTAATCGACTATCTCGATGCGTGAGAAATCACATGCCTGAAATGGTCAAGAATTTTCTTTGATCGCAGTACGCAGCTGAGACGAAGTGTCATTTCGAGTGGAGCTCTCTGTATAAAATTTCTTGACCCATTTGGTTCTTTTTACTTTTCTTGAACGGGTTTTTTCACTTTTCTTGGACGAAACAGCATTCTATGCTTAAAAAGTGCCAATACTCAAGAGAAGAAACCATCCTATTGGCACAAATGAGGGGGTTAGAAGTAAAGGGGTATAAATGACAGAATACAGTTTTGAGTTTTAGGTTCTTCAGCATTGTTCATTCCATACTAATTGTAAGGAGCCAAAAAAATAAAAACAAATCGATCTTCTAAGAATATTATTATTTTTCTTATTGGATGAAAAAAATAATAAAAAAAACGACCAAAGGGTCATCCTTTTGCGTTTGGGCCCCTAAATTAAAACCGGGAAAATTTTGAAAATTATACCGGGAAAACCGGGAAAAAAGCGGGAATTTAAAAATGGATATTTGGTGGCCACCCTGACATCGTTTGATCGAGATTTGCTCTCCACAGTACCCAGAAATCACTGTTTTCTGAATATGTATGCTGTAAAAACACACACATTGAAAATATTTTGCCAGGCACTAGTGAACGGGAAAAAACCATAATAAATCTATGAAATCATTAACCATTAACAGCTTACATGTTGCTTTAGGAAATAAATTGCAAAAAATGCCCAAAGATCGAACAACCCATCCCAAGCTGATGATAGTTAAATCGTGCATGACACATGTACCGTTGAATGAATGAATTGAACAAGTTAGCATTGCTTTTTCTTTCCGAGTAATGATTGTTTTGATCATATTTCACTGACTATTCAGAACGATTTGAAAACAATCATTATCATCGACTGTGAAAAATCAGTGCTAACGTGTTCATTTTTTACATTCCTTGAAGCTCATCGTGGTGTTCTTGGCTCACCCACAGCTGATTTACGAATGTGCATCCTAATTGCATATTTTTTACAATTTATTTTCGTTAGATAAAAAGTATCTTTGAACGGGATTGAGTTTTATAAATACATAGTCATCATGTTCTGGAAATTCAAAATCCGAAAGTTTCATACAGGTATGTTTTTCAGGGAGAACATTCCCTAAAAATAGTGATTTTCAAGAACCTTGAAGCACAAACCTCAACCAAACTATGTTTAAACTTGCTCCAATCACAAAACTGTGTTCGACAAAAGTTCGTTGAATTGAATAAACTACTATGTAGAGGTATTTCCAATAAGTTTTAATGTTCCGTCCAGTAGTTATGAATTTTCAAAGCTTGAAAAAAGTCCCAAAACACATAATTGATTTGAAGTACATCTAAATTTTCTCCAAATTGACTGAAATTTGGACCAGAAGTTCATTTCGACATGAAAAATCAAAATATTGGTTGACAGAGGAACTTCCAGACATTTGAATAGGTCTAATGTACATATTATTAAGATGGTCAACTCACAACTGGATTCCATTTCATTAAGTTTCAGCAGTAATTCAAACCACCGAATAGAACCCGAACCACATCGTCGAAGTCACCGATAAGTGTCGGCTCCATAAATAAGCCACTTTGCACAAATGAGAAAGGTGACTGGAAAGTAGCCCGTGTCCCCCCCTTGATTTACAGCAATAATAGCGTAAGGTCAGCCGGATCGTCCCGCGAAATTTATTTAATATTTTATTGAGATCTTTATTGGCCGTGCAGAGAATGGAACCGTAATCCGTCGCGCCAAAATGAATGCAACCCACCTGTGGGTGTCAGTCCAGTTGCGAAGTTGTCTGTCTTTTTTTATGGGCCTACCGTGGAAATGTTAGCCATCACCAATGGCTCATAATCATATCTATAGCAAAAATGGATGGTGGTAACGCGCCGCGGAATGGTGTTTTACAATAATTGGCTTCTGTTTGGTATTTATCCGTCGGTGATGGACGGAGGAGGTGCACTTAAGTGGATACACTCTTGGAAATGCTTTTCTGCTATCTATTTGCGGATTATGGCTTAATTTGTGTGGTCGTAAATTGTCTACCAACACACTGTAGATTTATGCGCAATTTTCTCTTAGTAAAATCGTTGTACGGATAGTAAAGTAATTTGAATGTTAACAAGTTTTAATGTTTTGATTTCAAGTCTAAGCTAGACATTTGATTACAGTGTTAACTTTCCGTATAAAGTTTAGTTTACTGTTCATATTTAATTTATATTAATAGAAATTTTAAACTGAGCCATGTTTTAATTTTTTAGCGGCGTAAATAATAAAAAAAACAAAGATTGTTGTGCTGTCAAAACTTGATCGACATCGACAAGAGCCAATCAAACAATTTTTTCGGCATGATCCTCGAAAGTCATTCTCTAGACTCGACAGCTAGTGGGGTAATGTTGCTAATAGCTAGATATTTTTAGTAAAAATTTCCGAAACTCGTAATTTGGATGTTTTATTTATATGCAAAGCGCAACTTGTGAAAAGTACATTTTGGAAAACATGCTACATTTGTCGATGTTCCTATATCTTCCACCGAGAAATGTGAGTTCTAAATATTACTAATGCTTTGAAAATAACAGTTTCTATACGAAACGGAACGAATTTGTCATCAACCAAGTATCTTTCAAATCACATTTCATGCTCCATCACGCTCACGATGAAAAAAAGAACGCCCAATCGATGATTCCCTTATCAATTTATGTGTGTGTACTTAGATGCATCGAACGACGTATCCTCAACCCACCGGACAATCCCATATGGTGCCGGGAGAAAGCGGCTGGATCCGAACCGATGAAACCTACGGCGGCAGCACTGGTGTCACCAGTGGCCCAGTCCTGTGACCACCATCGGCACCTTGACCAGCACTGTAGCGGGGGTCCATCCTCACCACACGATGGCCTGTTGCGATTCGAGTTTCTGTAATCTGCAGATTACCTTTCCGCACGTGAAACCGATCGGTAATGCCCCGCTAGGTTCCCACCAAGCACGTAAGACTGGTACTTACCTATAGGGGGTGAACATCATCCAGCGCTACTTGGGGCCGTTTTTTTTCATTCGTGTGTATTGTCTGTCCGAATCATTGCATCCGTCAGGAATGTCGGGAAAATCTTGGAACGGAACAGTCAGCAGCGAGTGGGAGCGTCGTCGCAATGTTGTCTGCCAGCTGTTTCTGTCCTAACGCACATCTGCGGTGTTTCCTTATACGACAATGTCACAATCATCTTAAGCACAGTTGTCCTGTTTTTTTTTGTGGAGTACCAAAGTCTTTTAATGATGTTGAAAATGTGTTGT
>NW_018735802.1:0-20962 GCF_002204515.2 Aedes aegypti | reverse complement strand
AAAGAAATCTTGGGAGGCATCCTAGAAGAATCTCTAAGGAGACGTTTGCAGAATCATTATAGAATCTCTGGCTAAAGCTTTTGTGGATATAATTAGAATTGGAGTATCTCAAAGATTTCTGCAGAAATTTCCCTGGGAGGAAGTTTGGAAAAACTTCATGAAAAAAAACATGAATTCGAATTTCCTTGAAAAAATGTATAAATAAGTCACTAAAGATATTCCTGATGAAAACTCTTAATGAATTACTGATGAAGTACTATGAGGAATCCCCCAAAAAAATCTAACGCAAATTTCTAAGTTAATATCCGCTTGGAAAATGTCTGGAGGAATCTTAAGAAGATTTTTGAAATCGCTGGCAACACTCTGGTGATTGCTTATAGGAATCTCGGTGATCCCATATAAAAGCCTGGATGATTTCTTACACACATACTGCAGAATTCTGGATGACATATCTCAATGATTAGCATAAACTTTCGTACTAATAACTTTTTTTAATTAGTTTGTCTTGTACGGAGATGAACCAGCCTAGGGCTGAAAATTCTCCTTAATAAAGCATAAATAATAATAGTTTGTCTTGATGCAATCATAATATTTTCTCGACACTGGAGCGCTGGTCATTTATTCTTATATTATATCCGGTAGGTTAGGCGCGAATTCATTCTTTTTCGGCATTACGCGACAAAGTAATCAATATACGCGTTGTCGGAAAACATCTCATCGTCTATAGATTGGTGGTGACATCCCGTCAACATTAATGTTCGTCAAGCTGTCGTACCGAACATAAATCGAGTTTTTTGACTTAGTTGGGGGGGAGCCAATGTTGGTCAAACAGAACAGAGGCGTCTGTTGGCTGCAATAAATTTTCGGTCTCCTCCCCTCGAATTCGGCCGACGCAGCCTTGCGTCGAGGCCGGCCTTCTGCCTTTCGTTAAATTCAGATGGTCAGTAATAAAAGATAATTTCCAAGGCAGGAGACTCGTCCGATATCCCTCGCCGAGCTCCTACGGAAGATAAGTCGAAACTTTTGTTGGTTAGCTTCTTTGAAGGTTTTCTGTTTGCTTCATAACTTCTCGTTATTAGCTACCCGCTTGAGCAAAGAGCCATCTATTGCCTTTTTAGTTTTAAATATCGCCCCATTAATAAAGTTTCATTAATATTTTTAAAGAAATGATCGATTATCTGTTTCTACTTTCTTCTGATCTGGTCAAACAACTTTCGGAGAAACTTCTTTTTCATAGCAGTTGCCGCTATTTATTTTTATTATTATTATACTTTCTCAATACATAATGTATGTAAGGAATTCCTTCTTTTTGATATACACACGTGAATTCATGGAATTTATATAACAAATCCGAAACTGACAATGAACTAATGATATACAATAAAAAAAATAATCTAAACCTATGCTGATATTGGCTGTTGAACCAATTGCGGCACACTCCTGTCGAAATCCACTTACACTAGTCCATGATTTTTCAAAACGGAAGGAAGATAGTCAAAATAACTATAACCGAAATAGTGTATTCCTATAATGAGACGTGCAGAACCGTGGAAAGAAGAAAATTGCGATACGACTTTTTGAACGAGTGAGTGAAGTTTAGTGTACAATATTTAGGAGACCTTTTAGTTAGAAGTTTAAATAACATATTACAACTACGAATTTTATGAAGTCTTGAAAACGACAAAAGATGTGATTGTAAATGGAAATCTAGAGAATCTGGAAGATTAAAACATATCGTACGCATGAGTTCAAAGTTTTACGTAAACGATCATAGCATTGGCAGAGGCGTTCAATAAAAGAACTCTCATAAACGAAGTGCGGCAACAGCAATGATTAAAGAGTTTTAATTTCACCGAGATTGGTAAGGTATTAGAAGTGATTTTAAGTACCGAAGCCTCTATATTTTTGAACACTGAGCATTTATGTGCCGTTCCCATTCAGATTGCTTTGATGAACAAATCCAGAGTGGTAAATGTGAATATTTAATTATGGAATTTTCCAAATAATATAATAGGACGTTGGTTGACTTCTCTATTTCTTGACATTAACATGGCTTTGGTTTTAGCAGGATTAACAGGTAAGAGATTACTCGTAGACCATTCCAAAACTCGTGAGAGATCTCATTTAATCAGAGTTGGTTGCTGTCACTATCAACAACGCGAAAATTGCTGATTTGTACAGGCCGACTGCGATACAATTCGGATCATTCATATCACATCAACGATCATGCTCTCTACTCCATCCCAGTGCATTGATGGCGATAGCCTATGGATATCACTGATGACCCAAGTTTAGCCTTAAATTAAGCATCTAAATTGGCAATTTATCAGTACGATATTCTTGATAGTGCTGCAGAGGATTGAAACTGTGTGTTGGTCCTGAAAAACATTAATAGCGTGGGTTATTACCACGTGATCACTCATTTGCTGTGATTGTGATCTAGAGTGCGATGTCGATACAGCTGTTGGTTGTAGATCCAAGTGATATTGATAGTTCGCAACTGTTATTGATAGTTTTAGTCCATCAGCCATCAGCTGATATGACCGATATTGTGCAACTCTGTTTAACATAGCCGCCAATTCATCCGACGATAGAGCAGTAGATGTAATGTAAATTTGGACGTCATCCGCGAAAAAGAATATGACAGTATTTTAGTACACTCGGTAAATCATTAATAAACATAGTGAAAAGAAGAGGGCCTAAAATCGAACCCTGTGGTACTCCGGATAAAATATTAACAGTATCTGAGTAACATCCATCTACGCAAACAAATTGTGACCTATTCGATAGGTATGATTGCAACAAACGAACAGCTGCTCTAGAAAACATGAATTTTGATGATAATTTAGCTAATAATTTCGAATGAGATACTCTGTCAAACGTTTTTGAAAAATCTATCATAAGAAGAAAGGCAATGCCTTTCTTATCTACTGTAGAAAGAATATCGTCATGAAGTTTAAGCAATGCTGTCGTTGTACTGTGCCCTGCTCTAAACCCAGATTGAAATTCTGACAATAGATCGAAATAGATCAAATGTTCTTGGATTTGCAATTTTAGAATTTTTTCGAAAGCTTTGGATAAACTACTAAGAATACTTATGGGCCTTAAGTTTTCGAGAGAATCGCTTGATGGTTTTTTTCGTATTGGTAAGACTTTGGAAGTCTTCCAAGCACGAGGATATTTGGATGTGGAAATGATCAGATTGAAGATGTAACTTATTTGCCGAACTACATAAGGAAGAATCAATCGAATGAACTAAATTGGAATGTTATCCACTCCAATAGCATTAGATTTATAGATTTAATGGCCAAAATGACGTCATGATCTCTGATCTGTGTAAACTGAAATCCTTGAATATTTTGAGGAGGAATAGAGATGCTACTGCTATCAACAGTAAAGTTAGAAGCAAAATAATCGTTGATTTCTGTACCTGTGTTTTCAAAATTACTTTTACTTGAAGATGTACATGTTGCGCCAATTTGTTTTAGCTTTTTCCATAGATCTTTTGAAGAGTTAGAGGAATCTATCCTTCGGGACACCAGATTTGATTTGGCGCAAGCAATAAGCTGTGTAACCTTGTTACGAAGGCGTTTGTATTGACTGTGGTTATGCGATGATCGGTCGGAAACCCACAAACGATACGCTACGTCACGTTCGATCATCGCCTTCTGGATATCACTGTTAAACCATGGATTACGTTTTGGTTTGGAGCAACGAAGAGGAATGAAGGTATCTTGTAAATAACACAATATTCCGTTAAAAAGGTCAACTGCTATATCCGAATCAGTAATACTTTCCAACATAGACCAATCAATTGAATCAATTGCTCGAGTCAAACCTGCCATATCGACGTTTTTATAATCCCTATACATAAATTTGCTTACGGTCGCATCTCGTGTTATATTTAACGATGAAAAAATGATATCATGGTTTGAAAATGCAGGAGCTGACACTTGTTGCACTGTTTGAACGAAATCCTCATTAGATGATAATATCAAATCAATTAGGGAACAACCTCCAGGATGAAAATGAGTTGGAAATGTATTAGCACAAGTGAATCCGAGTGATTCAACTGTGTTCTTAAATTTAAACGTTTTTCTACTATTCTTATTCAAGTCCGTGTTGAAATCACCTATTATTACCATGTTGGAATATCGGACTGAAAGGTCAGATAACTTATCGAACAGAAGGTCAGAACAATCTGAATTGGGGGATTATAGAAGACACCCAATAAAAAGTTTCCTTCCTCACATTGAATATCAATGAATATATATTCTGTCAGATTAGAATATTGGACACCAGGTAATAATTCAGAACGGCAAAGAACTTTGAACCTCAAGTCATTCTTAAAATAAATATATATTCCACCACCACGACAGTTGCCTCTGTAAAGTCTCAAGAGATTATACCCCTCCACAGCAACTAGGTCATCGTTTATATCACTTGTGAGCCAACTTTCCGTAACGCAGATAATATCAATTTTACTATGGACGAAATACTGCGTGAATTCATTGAATTTCGACATTTGTCGAGCGCATATACTTTGCATATTAATGACAAATGTCCAAAAAATTTGAACTGAGCACACTGTTCATGACGGCTCGAGGAATACAACTATTTGAAAGAGCATTTGTTTGACTATCCGGCATCTAGACTGAACAATGTAAGCGAACCCCAACAAGAACATACCACTCCATACAACAGCAACGAATCAGCAATAGAAGTGAATAACAAAAAATCTAAATCAAATGAATTCATTGAGAACAATTTCATCTTTAAACAATCTTGAACTGTTCGTGAAATCATCAAAAATTATCAATGACAAACAATTGAAAGGAAGGCCAACATCAGCATCAACAACAGCATTAATAACAGCATCAACAACAGCATCAGCAGCAACAGCAGGTAACAGTAACGGTGGGTTCTGCAGCATTTCCAAAGGTGAAAAACTTTTAGGAAGGATGAAAACACAGGAAGACTGAAGGAACGGAGTCAAGGAAATCATAGGGAGGAATATGCAGAAGCTTGTTGGAAAGGTTGAATTAATGCTTACTTTCTAGAGCGGAATATTCAAAGGAATGATAAGGACTGGAGCCATGGAATGTTTGATCGGAAGGAAAGATTATTTTAATAGGACAAGGTTTACGATGGTAACTGTTCCAAAGATAAGATTGGAACGGCGGCAGCATCAGCAGTAATTTTTGTGAAGACGATTCCATCTTTGGTGAATACGGAGTGTAGTTTGCTATCAGGGCAGCTCCCTTGATAACTCGGGCTTGCCTAGTGAGGTTTTCACTCAGATATATCCTGGATTGTGAGGAAAATCCGAGATGATGAAGTGAAAGACGTCGAGATGAAAGGTATCGTCGAAAAAAATCACAACGATCATGTTTGAAAGCAAACTGGAGCAGGATGGGGGGAGTGGTACCGGTTTTAATCGGAGCTCGAGCAAGGCGCTTGGTGAATACCAGTGGAGTATCTTTACTGCCGTAACCCAGCTCTTAACAAACGCTTTGTAGAAATCCAGAAAGACATTCACTTGGATGGAACGGAATTCCAAACAACAAAAATCATTGTTCCGTTCCATGGCAGCAGTGCGTTCGGTGATAGAGCACATCTCGTTTTCAATTTTCTTCATGTTATTCGACAGCGTAACAATCTCAGCTCTGCATTCCTCCTGAAGTTGTTGAATATTTCGGCAAAGTGCGGTTATTTCATCTTGCAACGATCGGTTGCAGGACTCAATTATGCCAATAGTTTTATTGACCATATCCTGGAACATGAACTGCATTCTAGTCACAAGATCGTCGAATGTTGTGACGAAATCCTGATGTCGTTCTAATACCAAAGTACCACTACCACTCATGGCTGGTAAACAGTGAGTGCAGGTAGACGGATGGGCTAACGGTGAGAGCCTGAGTGACAGATGAGAAAATGGACTAACGGTTGAACCTCAAAGATCGCAGCTGGTGCTTCAGATGCCCATCAACAAAATACAGCCAATATACGGATAATCAGCATATGCGGGACACAACTCCATCGGGACAGCAAAACTCAGCATCGAAAGTTAGGTTGGCCAGCCATTCCAATTGTTTCAGCAGCAAAAAAACGTAGTAAATTTCACAAAACTGCGCGACAATGCGATCACTCACTACATCCGATCATTGCCAGAGCCGAATCTATGCATTTAAGGATACAATTTCAAAATACACTTTGTAAGAAAGAGTTGTGATTTCAGAGATTCATCTTTCCTTTTGTTCGTGATAGCAATTATATTCAGTTTCATGAAATTAAAGCAATATAAAAGCAGAAATATCCAACTTTTGTTTACACAACTATTTTTCGGTTTGGGTTCCCCCAACGACTGTCGTGAATAAAGCTGCACTCAACAAACTGAACAAATATGCACATTGCACTAACTGTTTACTTTGGTTTGCGCGAACTTCATCCGACAGAATAAACTACCCGCAGAGTAGGCGAAATTAATGCCTTACCGCGGCGTTAATCGCCGATCATAAACGAATGCTTAAAATTCGCTTAGTAGGCCCTGACGTATCCATGGTGCAAATGTCTTGAGATCAAATCGATGCCAGTTTATAGAGTGAAGTGCACTGATTTGTGTACACAATCTAATATGGTACCGATTGTATTATTGCCAAGCTCATGTTATACTATGGGCTATTACATGTAGTATTGTAGAACACACAGCTATTGTATGGACGCCTATTTCACAGAAGAGCAGACATAACACTAACTTATTTGATTGAAAAATACGTAGTTTCAACTGAACTTTTTTTTGAAAACTATTTTAGCACAAGGCAATTGCGCATTCGTTTTGCTTAAGTGACAGAAATTATATCATATAGTTCAAAATGTTGTAGATTCCGCACTATCAAAGTAACCCACATTATCAAAGATAACTCATTACGCGTCGTAAAGATGGACAAATTATAGGTGAAAATATGAAAAAAAAACCCACGTGCTCGGCTGGGCACGTGGGTTTTTTTTTCATAATTTCACCCATCCATCTTTACCATGCGTAATGAGTTAATTAATTTAATAACCATGCGGATTGGATTACCGTACAGCTCAATATAAGTATCAATTTAAATAGAGATAACTCGCTTTACGACACAAATAAATTCGAATCATTCCGTAGCTATCAAATTATCTTTGTTATCATGAATTAAGTCACATAACACTACAGGTTAGGGGATTAGGGGCATAATGAACATGCGGGGCGAAATGGACACCCCCTCTCTGAACCTCTGAAAATATGCATACTTCATCAAAACTTCATACACTGTATGAAATCTGTATTTCATTTGGAATGTTTGGCGGTATGAAAGTTTATGTTTTGCTTCAATTGTCCTTGGAAATTCGACTTTAAGTTTTTCTCAGTTTGAAATTGTCATATAAGCAAGACGGTTGAAGAATCTAATTTTTGAGCAAAGTAACCAACCTAGAGAGGTTCATTTTAGCTATTATGATTGAGGGAGAGCCCTTCTACATATTGGAACGATTGACAGTAATTAAATATATTGGAATCACTAAATTTCACGCAAGTGTTCATTTTGCCCCAATACCTTTTTACCAGCCTTGTTTTCGACCCAAATCTCTATCTCGTTTTTCTGACATTTGATATAATTTTTTACCATGAATGAATGTAGCACGTCGTACTAACATCAAACTTGAAAATTAACCGAACATTTGCTTAACGTGTCCATCATGCCCCTTATTTTTCCCCACTTCAAAATAAAATCTATACACTCGCATTGAATGCCTATTTGATTCATATAAATTATGCACATATGTCGCCTCCATTTTTGTACGTAAAAGGCCTTTTGACAGCATTTTATACATGAAACATTAAACTATGCACACCCAAGCATCGCTTAACGCAAAAGGTGATTTCGTTAAACGTCATTCTTGTTGTCTTGGATGCAAAACCCAGTCATAATAGGGCATAGGCATAGTCGAAAAACATTCCGACGAAGAACTCAAGCCTGAAGGCCTCAAGATCAAAGTTTATGTTCTTTACCAATTTATAACAGTTTAACAAGGACAAATGTGTATCACAGTATAATATGAAAAACGGCGTGTTACGAAAATCAGATCCACGTGGTTAAATATAAGTATGACATAGTGTAGTATTAATAACATTTTCATAATATGTTTGTACATTGAGTGGAAAATAAATAAGACCAGTATTACGTCTATTATCTGTGCCTGTAGTTTTATACTTTCCAGTCACGCTCACCTCATCTTCCCGAGAACTATTTATGAAGTAGATTATCCTTTAATTACTGTTCTTCGCTAGAAGTTCGCCACCCGCACCCGTTGCACTGTTCCACACACAAAACCCACAGTGCATCACAATGAGTCCGGAGAAAACGTAAATATTTGGACAAACGCTGAATAAACTCGTCGCCTTTCAACGAAACCAGAAGGGCTTCCTGTTGGTTTCAGTTCCCGGCGGTGGGTTTTTTCGGCAGGGTTGGTAGTAACTCAATACGGTAATTTTCAATCTCCCTTTCAACAATGTTAATCTGATCCACATCTAGCAGAGAGTAAGAGTGCTGCTTGCACATGATGTACTCGGCTGCACTTAGATTCAGTGGAAAACAAGTCCTAATCTAAATATGCGGCTGTTTGGTATTCTGCTACCGTCTTCCCACATTTAAGGGTATGCGATATGAGTATTTTCAATGGCGATACGAAACGAAACGATATGCGGAATTTTTCAACACTGAACTTGGCGAAACGAAACGAATAATTGAAATATTCCGTAGAAACGATACGAAATTCAAATCCTTACGAAATGTTTCGAAACGAAACGAAATTTTTCAGAATATTCCGCGAAATTTTTTCGTGTAGTGATAATTTTGCTATACTTGCACTTCTTCTATTTTTGATAGCTTCATTTTATTACTGCAGAAGCAAATGACGTTAGTTGAAACCTCTATAATAAATAATAATAATAATTTTAATACTCATCTGGCTTAACATACTTTTAACATATATCACCTTATGCATAACTTTTAATATATTACGTGCGTCTTACTATTCAGTCGATTTGGGTGACAAATATGTCCCATTACGAATAGAATTAAACTGCCGACAATATACATGATCCCATATCTGGAATAAACATCCCGTTCACTTTTATCTCAATTACCGTGTATACACCACACCTGGTGCCCCTAGGGTATAACTTTGCGAACTTTTTAAAAACCTTGTAAAAATAGTGATTGTTGTTAATTCTAATAAGGGTTTATAAGTAACTATGGAAAATTTAAACGAAGAAATTATTGCAACATGATATCAATTGCTAATAGGAAAAAGAAGAAGAACGGAAGAATTACCGGAATAATTGCTGTAGTATTTGCTTGAGTATTGAATTAAATTAAATTTTCAAGTATTCATGAAAGTATACTTGAGAAATCAGTGGAGATAAATTTGGAACAGCTATAAGAGTAATAAATTTCAAGAGATATTGCTGGAGAAACTTATCAAGGATTTCCTGGTCGAGATTCTTAATGAGTTCCTAATGAATTTCCCGGAAAAAATCCTGGGAGAAAATGTAAATAAGTTCTTGGAGGAATCGCCCTAAGGCTAAGACCATTGTGCGGTATTTGGCATCTACAACTACATGCGATTGAGCTCTCATAAAAAGCTGTGTCAATTAGTGACGTAGTTATTTTTGTTACGTCTTTTCTCTTTACTAAGGCTTGGTACACAAATAATGTCACGCTAAATTTCAACTTTTTCGACCCCCTCTCCCCTTTTGTCACACTTTTTGTATGAGTCGTCGGAAAATTGTGTAAGGCTTGTCGCGAACCATCCCCCCCCCCTTGGAGCATAACGTAATTTGTGCATGAACCCTAAGGTATAGGCATTGCTTCTCCTTCCACACCTTAGTATTGGCTCATTGGCTGCCAAACTACGGCCCCATCATATCGTCATCAGTAAACCCGTAAAGGTTTCGTAATAACTTTTTTTTTCTATGAAATACGACATAAATTATCCGGAATGTAACTCGCGATTTCCGACAACACCGACACAACATTTCATCTGCATGAAGATTCGATCAATGTTCTGAAGTCACTCCGATAGCACACATCATTGATGTGTGCTACTAGTTCTCTCTTCTATTCTTCCACTGGTCTTATGCAGAGTTAAAAGTGACGACACTATTTGCTCTGCATAGAAACAGCGGAGAGTAAATGAAAGAACAAATGCGTGCATCATTAATCTGCGCCATCTGGAGCCAATCCGTAAATATTGGGGACTCTCACCCTGCGAAAATATTGCGATTAATCTTTATACATGTGTGTGTAGTTTGGGCGATATACTACAAGGGAGTAGAAGTGTACGCAATGTCGTTTGGGTTCGAAATTAAACTCGAAATTTCGCGAAATTCCGTTTCATTCCGTTTGTTTTCAGTTTTCCGCGGAAATATTTTCACAATTTGGGCGAAACGAAGACGGAAATCGTAAAATAAAAATTTCGCTTGTTTAAGTTCCGTGGAACTTTCGCGGAATTTCGTTTCGAAGCGTGTTTGACGGAATCATCCGGTATTTCGCATACCCTTACCCACATTCTGCTTTGTTTACGGTTGCTATTCAGCTCCAGAGCTCAGAACAAGAGTCATACATATGAATCGCTGTGATTTCATCCTTTTCTGGCATGCAGAAACAAGAGAAGAAAACAGTCACGGTGATCCCGAGACCGTTATTATCAAAAAAAAAAAAAAAAACAAATCATCAGCAAATTCTTTTGTATGGCTAAGCTGTATGTACGGGTGTTGTAATTATTTATTCCTAATTATAACATTTCTTTCACGGGCTATAGTTTAAAAATGTTGCGCCCGTTTTGAACTTACGCCCTTTTGATGATGCAAGTCCAGAAATTAAAAGGAAATTAGAGATACAGTTAACTCTCCCTTACTCGATATTCCGTATCTCGATATCGAGTTAGAGAACCATATTAAAAGTTGGTTTTCATGGCTAACTCGATGGTCCCTAGGATAACAACTGCACTGATTTTGTGTTCTGTAACTCGGAGGTATCGAGGTAACTCGATCATCCTTTCAATATTGAGTAAGGGAGAGTTTACTGTATTTCTTTCATTTGTCGTGATTGTCAAATAAAATGTCGGCCACAAAATGTGAGTGACGTTGAAGAAACAAATTGCAGCCAGATCGAATAGAGCAATAGGTGACGCAAAGGCGTAGAGGCATCAACAAGCCCTCTGCCTCCTGAAGTAATACCATGAGGTAGTTCCAGGAGGACATCGGACTTGTAGCCCAAGCCAAAGAAAAGTGGCGTGGTACAGAGTTGTTTTCCCCTTTTTCTCTGTTACCGCACTCGACACGTGCATCCCGCAGTACACAGTTCGAAACGAAACGTGTAAATTTCTGAGAATATAATGCACTTAATTGGAGCGTGAATATCATGGATATTTACATGTTATGGACATGTAAACTTCAATTATATGTCATGTAATCAGTAGAGATTCTGAGTGATTACATGACATAGATAACAACATTTTTTACATGATTTTCAAACTTAAAATTTATCATAACGTCATGTTTACATCGCATATATGAAGTTTACATGACGTGTAATCTTCATTATTTTTAACTGTGTGACCGTAATAGATCGTAAACACTGAGCCTAAACCATAGCCGGGTAGGTAGAAGATTCTAGCTTTGCTAGGAGTGCGAAATTCTATAAAAAAAAGCCTGTCGAGCTTAAGCTTGAGATTGGATGGCTTATGTGCAACTCCGAAAGGAGACCATCCAACTAAGAGTGCGTTGCCCGGTCTGAGACCTTTTTGGGAAGGGTCACTTCTCTAGTGAGTAAGCTGACAGGCTGACACCAATAGTCGTTCGGTACTTCGCTTTTCCGAGTGCACAAACTTAGAGAAGGCCTACAAACAAATTCCCTCCAATAAACGGCTGAGGACAAGTTCTTGAAAGGCTGGGTTTTTCCTCACAAGGCCCAGTCCAAAAGCCTCACTGCCCCACTCCGCAGAAATTAAAGAACTGTCCCAAAGTCAGATTCGGCTGAACACCCAGTAAACAACGCAAAATCACTACAAAGAACACTACATACGGACCTAAAGCAACATAAAGGGTGTCCACAATGAAATTGCCACACTATGAAATTGCTCTAATATTTTTAACCGTTGGGTTGAATTGATGAGAGATTTGGTGGATTTAGTTCATAGTGCATTACACTACATGCATTACATTACATCCTGCAAGTTTTAAAGTCCTGTGATCAAAACTCGCGGAAATGAGTCGAAAGAAAGCTCGTTCATGATAAAATCTTGCGCATTCATCACGAGAACAAAAATCTCTCGCATCGTTCCATCGCTAAAACCGTTGGAATCGCGAATTCCCACGGGTGTCGCGAGTGATTACGGGCGACCCATATTACGTAAGACAATTTGGCGGTTTTCAGACCCCCCTCCCCCTGATAAGATTTTTTCTATGAAAATTGAAAATAATTTGTATTGAAGCGTAAGAAATCTCAACCCCCCTCCCCCCATAATCCCTTACGTAATTAATGAACCACCCCTTAATTGATTCGAGAAACGATTGACCACGATTGGAAGCCAGAGTGAAGAAAAAAGTATTCCGTACGAACACCAAAAAATCACAACCGCGTAGTTGGGGCCTTCAAACCGAAACCCGAACGCCTCCGTTCGGGATGTGGCTAAGAACCTGTACCTAAGCCCGAAGTTTTGTCCAGAAGGCCAAAACAAAGGCTGGGGCTTCGAACGTTCAGGTACAAAAATGCCCCTAATCGCGTCGAGAAGCAGAACTAGTCCGCCAAAACCCGTGCCAGGAGTTGAACCTCACATGCTGCAGAAAGTTGAATGCTGCATCATGGACGACGAACATATGTGAAGGCCCGACTTCAAACAGATCTCCGGTAACCTGTTTTTCACGGCCAAGGATAAGTTCAGCGTTCGAAGCATGTCCGCACTCAGAAGATGTCCAAATTTGCAAAGAAATTCCTGGTTTGGCAAGCCATCTGCACGTGCGGGAAGCGGAGTGCACCTTTCGTGGACCAGGACACGATGAACGGACAGGTGTACATGAAAAGAGTGCCTCCAGAAGCGGCTGCTTCCTCTCCTGAAGGCCCACAACGTGCCCAACAATCTTCTGGGCCGGATTTGGCCTATGCCACTACTCCAAGGAGCGTGCTGAAGTGGTATGCGGACAATAAGGGTCAATTTTCGTGCCGAAAATGTTCAACCCTCCCAATACTCCGGAGGGGCGGAGCATCGAGAAGTACTGGGCGATTATGAAGCAGCACCTTCTTAAACGACCTAAGATAGTGAAGACAGTCGAGGAACTGAAGAAAGTATGGGTTTACATGAAAAAAACGGTTTATTGACAGGTTGTGCAGAATCTTATGACCCGGGTTAAGGCCAAGGTACGGGCATTTGCGTATGGACTGTAAATAAAATACGAGTAAAATGGTAAAACGAAATTTAATAGTTAAACTTCAATCCCCGAAAATTTGATGGCAATCGGATGAAAACTCGAATTTTGCGAATCAATTTTGTGTGTGGCCATTTCATCGTAGACACCCTTTAGAAACCTTAAAATACACTAACTAAATACATTCAAAACACGCAGAGCTTTTTCCTCCGTGCAAATTAACTTTATTGGGGGGATATATTTGGATTACTCCATTTGAAAATGTACTTGGGTTTCATGCATGAACTTATTTCCTCTTTTACTCTCTACATTTCTGCCTAGACCTAGACTGCTCTTTTTCCCACTGATTCCCTCTAGCTATTTCTGTGTGTGCGGATCAAACTACTCCTGCGGCGCGCACTTGATACGGCGCGAGATCTTCTGCTACTACACTCTCCTTACGCTCCAAACTCCTACATTCACTCCGGGAAGCTCACACCATCACCTCTCACTCTCGGGTGAGTTCTATGCTAGAGCCGTCGAACTAGGGCTATGACGGGCTAGCAAAAATTGTCTGTTGCCTCTACTGAGTCACATGGCCATGGACGACACTAACAAACATGCATCCAAGGGTACCCACTCTATACCTAAGGTTTTGATGTGAGTTGGGAGACGCTTACGATGACTGAAAATGAATTGGCGCACTACCTCCAGCCTGCAACTATCGCCGGGATGGCAAATGTACGGGCGATGCTGTTGGTGGTGTCTCCCTCACTGCGCGGGCTTATGCGTGAGTGCGGTACATGCACTTGATCCTGCAGTGGCGCGCAAAACCAAGTTCTAGGTGCCGTCGCAATTTGGTAACAGTGGTATTGCTCGGGTGCTGCGATACTCGCTGCAGGGGGGGGGGGTTGTTCTCCTTCTCAACCTCTTGCTGGTTAACGAATATGTATGCTTGCCTGCTAAAGGCACAGAAATGGCAATCGCGTACTTCTTCCGGCCACGCCGTACTACGGGAAGCGTGAAGCCGTTACGTGGGGTAAAAACGGTCGAAAAAAAACTGAACGCAGTGTGACGGCTTCGGCAATGCCTCCACGACCTATTCCGGATACAATTTTCATGCACACACGTGGGGGAAGTAATTAAATACTGTTTCACCATTCACAAAGAACGTCTTTACCCTTCTTGAAACAATATCAAGCGCACACACTACAAGATCTGGTAACTAACTTGCACTACTTTGCGACAACTGTGCTTACCAGAGGGATAGGGAAGAAATGAATAAGCTAACTTACCGTTTTGACTCATATTCCGAACACTTAAGGCCAACAGTGACTTCAAATGCATCTGATAGGCATAGTAGCTGATTCAAATGCCGAACAATGCGGTTATTCTAACTCATATTCCAAACACCTTGATTCAAATCAGAACAGCACGTTAATCAATATATCAAACGCATAATTCTCCGCTAAATAAATTTATGTGAGCTTCTTTTACAGACCTCGACCTAGAGAACTATCACTACTCTTGAAGCATAAAAATACAGTCGAAGCTCGTTATAACGACAACTTTTATAACGACAAAAGCTCTCAATAGCGACATTTTCCGGTCCCATGAAAATATTTTAATTTTTATATCGTATTCCGTATAACGACTTTTCTCTATTGCGACGGTCCCATTGCGAAGTCGTAATAACGCGCTTTGACTGTAGATTAGAAGACCGTAGAAATGGAGTTACAAGTGACTGCCATTTTCTGGTACTTTGATGACAATTTCAGCGAACATTTCAACCAATATCGTTATTACAAAAACCGAGTGTTCGGAATATGAGACTGTTCGGAATTTAAGACAAAACGGTATCTATTAATTTCTCAGTCTCTTTTCACCTTGACACTCACACTAACAACTAACACAAACAAAAATTGACCGTTCTTGCCTCTTCCACGAAAGCGGAACAAAGTGAACGATTCGAGGGTGGAGTAATTCTCAGATGCCGTAATTTTTTTAACATTGTCCCCAAACTCCGTGAAATTCAACGAAGCCTTCGTTGCTGTTTCTAATACTATAAAGAACTTCGTTCCATCATGGAGGACTGCCAAATGTTGCAAATACGGTAGAACAAAATTGATTCCTACGGCAGCAAAGAGCATCTACATCGAAATAACGCGAATGGTGGAAACTGGACAACGTGGAGCTAGAAGCAAATGATCGTTTTACAAGCCACGAAATGTGCATCGTAGGATCGAACGCGGACTAGTGAGCATGTCTCAAAGGTTTCAGTGTCAACAGCATCATTTCGGTGGATTTGTTTGTTCTTTGCTACATGCTGTGGAATATTCAATGTTCAGTTTCACAGAGACCGGTTATTGCAGAACCAGAGGACACCATACATAGACAGGTGCTTCCACCATCGACTGGACAACGCGTAGCTAGCTTCTGCATGCCGTTCTACAAGTCATATTATTTGCACCGTAAGGCTATATGAAGATTAGCGCTAAAGCACGTCCCAAAGGTTGAAGTGGCAAAGGTACCATCTAGTGTGTAAGTGATTCGTTTGTTCAATGCAACATTCTCACGCGGTTACATTCATCCATAACGTTGAAATTTTGTAAAACTTCGGTATGCACTTAGTTCGAAGTGTTACGGGGGGAGTGTTACGTGAGAACGTTTATTCGAACCCCTGGCAATGTGTCGGAGTTACTATATGTGTGAGCAAGTATGTAAATGTTATACTCTTCGGTGGTTTTGCTTGCATTAGGGTAACGGTCGTATTTTGGACCCCCTAAGGAAGTAATTTTAGTTTTTTGTCCCAAATTATTAATTACACAACTTAATCAAGTCAAAGCATATGCCAAAATGTAGAGAAAAACTTCCTCTATGAAATAAAAATGCCCATACGGTCATGCAGGATCCAAAAAACGTCGAAAATAATTGAATTGTGAAGCACTGTTTTCCATTATTTTGGACACACCAATACATTTTGGACCCTCAAAGTATATATTTTGGACCCCCGGCATTTTTTATCGTTTATCGTGTGAAAAATGTTTTTGTTTACATTTGAAACATTTCTGACGGCTTCAATTTCTATGTGTAACGTGTTGTAACGGTTGCATTAATGAACCGATTAAATTAAATTAATTTCAGATAAAATAAACACTTTTTCTATGTACAACCGGTTGATGCAAGTGCAAAATAGTCCTATCTTTCCAAATGGCATGCGAATTGAGGTGGTCTTTCGATTCAAACTGGAGAATTTGCAGGAAAATTGCCCAGGGGGTCCAAAATATATAGGGGTCCAAAATATATTGGTTATCCTACGTGCTGTTTGACAACAGAAGAAAAGATACAAGAAACAGCACGGGTGCAATGGAACCAACTTTCCTGTTCCAAGGCAAAACCACCGAAATTGTAAGTAACTAAATGTGATGTATTTTTAAAATTTACTGTAATTATAAATAAACTTATAGCTTTATAGTATGTGGCAGTGCAAACACCAATGCTTTATTAATGCCCTGCTGAAAGATCGGTGCCCTTCGTTGCTGTTTCTAATAACAGCTTTCTAGGTTAACTTTCAGAATATGTGTCTTTTACGGATGTTCCGAATCTTCCGAAGGGCCCCCATTCATCCAGCTTTTTACGCTGGCTATAAAATACTGAGGGGTGATTTGGGTTTGACATTTCACGCCGACACATTTTATAGTTAGGCCTTAGCAGGCAGTGCATTGCGTTTGTGATTTATATGTCAAAGATTTTCACTGTACTGTTATGATTTTTTTTCGTATTCAAGTTTTCGTATATTTATTTATTTATTTATTTATTGAACTTAAAATTTTGAAAGAGGGAAAAACCCCTTTGAGTGATATCAATTGGAAATCGTTCTCAAAAGGGCACAAAACCTCTTTATCTTTTCTTATTACGTTACAAAAATAAATCTTAAAACTAAAGGCTCAACCGGAAGTGATCCATATCAGAGCCGAATTCTTGAAAAGGAAGTAACCAAAAAGGGAGGATTATTGCAGGGTACAAAGGAAGGTTATTTTCTTGATTTCTGAAACGAAAGAGATAAAAAGCAAAGCAGTATCAAACAATATAACTAATATCTCTGAAAAAGTTGTATAAAATATTTAACATAGGAAGCGATTTGCTACCAAGAATATCACGAACAGATATAGGTACTGTAATTTCTAAACTTTTGTATTTTTCTATTATTTTTTTCCTAGGCAAAATATATTTTTTGCAATAAAAAACTATGTGATCGATATCTTGATAAGATTCTCCACAATCACATAAATTTGAATCAATTATGTTAATACGATATAAATGACTATTACAAATATAATGATTAGAAATAAGTCTTGAAAACATGCAAATGAAATTTCTTCCGACAGACAGTTTTTTAAACCAGGTACTTTCATCCACAATTGGGAAAATGGAATGACACCATCGACCTTTATCACTAGAATCCCAATCAATTTGCCAAGAATCTAAAGCATTTCTTTTGATTTTAGCATAATATTCCGAATGAAAAACATTTCGTTCATAAATAATTCCGCGAGTAGCTCCTAGTTTAGCTAAATAATCCGCTTGTTCGTTACCAAATATATTACTATGGGCTGGAACCCAAACAAATTTAATTATAAACCCCTGAGAATGCAAATCGTATAACAATTTTCGTATCAATAAATTAAATAATGGGTTTTAAAATTAAATTTTGAAGATTCGATGGAATTGATACAACTCAAACTATCAGTACAAATAACGAACATATTTGGAGGATGATCCTTTATTATGTTACATGTGAAGTACAATGCTACCAATTCAGCTACAAAATAGAACAAGGAGATTTCAATTTGTGAAAATGGACTACATCAATATTATAAACTCCAAAACCTGCACTATTTTGAATTAATGATCCATCCGTGTAATAAATAAATTTTTGGTCGAAGCCACAAAATTTTCGCTCAAAACATAATTTGGCATATCGAACACACATATGTCTTGGTATTTGATTTAATTCCCAATGTAAAGATTTATCAACAAAGGTCTGAAAAGAATGTACATTAATATCACAATTATAAAATGTATTTGGAAAACCAGGTAATATGTTTTCGGTAGAACAATGATTAAATGAGTTTAACATTTTACTAGAAGGATTTATTCCGTGTAAATCACTTAAAATTTGAATAAGGGGATGCTGATTTGTGAAA
This sequence comes from Aedes aegypti, assembly GCF_002204515.2. Lineage (NCBI taxonomy): Eukaryota > Metazoa > Arthropoda > Insecta > Diptera > Culicidae > Aedes > Aedes aegypti. The sequence continues at coordinate 2,317 of NW_018735802.1, read as the reverse complement.
CATTGACTTAGAAATTTACAATTTAATTCATGAAAACGAATTCTGAGTGGAACCACTCCTGCCAAAATTTCAACAGATTTAGTATGAGTAGAATTCATTAATTTTAAACAAATTCTTAAACAACTAAATTGAATTTTTTCAAGTTTAGAAAAATGAGTTTGAGTGGCACAACCAAAAGTAAAACAACCATATTCCAAAACTGAGCGTATTGTAGTTTTGTAAAGAATAATCATATAAGAAGGATGAGCACCCCACCAAGTACCAGTAATTGTACGAAGAAAATTAATCCTTTTAGAACAAATTTTCTGGATGTATTTAATTTGAAAGTTCCAATTTAATTTTGAATCATACCAAATACCAAGATACTTGTATTCAAATACTTGTTCGATTTCATATCCATTAAGAAATAAATCTACACTTACTGAGGAATGTTTACGTGAAAATATAATATATTTAGTTTTTTGCACTGAAAACGTAAAACCATTATCGTAAGCCCACGAATCAATATTATCTAAACAAATTTGCATATAATGACGTATTATTTCTCTATTATATCCACTTACGGAAATAACATTATCATCAGCAAATTGAACTAAAAAACAACCGTTTGGGATAACAGATGAAAAATCACATGTGAATAAATTGTACAAAAAAGGACTCAAACAAGAACCTTGAGGAAGGCCAAAATAACTATTACGAATAAATTTAGACGACCCATTGTGATAGAAATGCATAATTTTGAATGAAAATAAGTTGTATATGAAATTGGATAAAATTAAAGGAATTTTATAAGAATTCATTTTATTAAAAAGCAAATCAATAAGTACAGAATCATAAGCTCCAGACACGTCTAAAAAAGTAGAAATAGTATCCTGTTTTTTATTAAAAGCAAGTTCAATTTGAGAAGCCAAAAGTGCTGTACAATCACGAGTACCACGTCCTTTTCTGAAACCAAATTGACATGGAGATAAAATATTATTATGTTCAGCCCATTTCTCAAGACGATTTAAAACCATTCTTTCCATAAGTTTGCGAAGACATGATAGTAAACTTATTGGTCTACGACTATCAGCCAATGAAGCATCTTTTCCTGGTTTAAGTATGCTTACTACTTTAACTGAACGCCAATCTAATGGAATAACATTTTGTAAAAGAAATGAATTGTAAATTGCAAGTAAATGAACTTTCCCTTCATAGGGTAAATTTTTAAGTACGATAAATTTAATATTGTCAATACCTGGTGCAGTATTATTTGTAATAGATAATGCCAAATCCAATTCTTCTAAAGAAAATGGTGAACAAAGCTCTGGAAAATAATTAATCGATTGCTTTGTTCTAAAATTAATAGATTGAGGAAAGAAAATCTGGACAAATTTTAGATGCAAATTGATCAATCCAATTATCAGAATACTCCATTAAAACAGGAGAAGAATTATCATAATTTCTCAAATTTCTTGCTACAGACCACAATGTGGATAATGAAGTGTCTCTGTCAAGGTTTTCAATAAAATGTTTCCAATAATTTCTTTTCTTAAATTTTGTGGTACGGGTAAACCAAGCTTCTGCTTTACAATATAAGAAATAATTTTCTCTAGATCCTAAACGACGAAATTTTTTAAAAGCTTCCGATTTATTTTTTAAAGCAATTGAACAATCATTATCCCACCAAAATGTAGGACGTTTATTTTTTTTATTATTGCAAACAATTTTATTTTTCTGAGATTTAAGTAAGCAATTGAACAAAATTTTGATGAATTTAGTGTAATTTTCAATTGGAGTATTTGAATCTTTAAGATTAATAAGTGAAAAGAAATTAAATCCGAAAATTTAACCCAGTCAACATTTTTTGAATAATCAGGAATAGAAGAATTTACTTGATGATTGTTTTGCATACAATGGCTCATTCGAATCAAAATTGGAAGATGATCACTATTATTTGGATCATTGATTATACTCCAAGTTGACCCAAAAGATAAATTATTTGAACATAAAGATAAATCAATGCATGAATTTTGTAATGGAGGAACAGCAATTCTGGTGAACGATCCATCATTTAAAATGTTTAAATTATATTCATCAATCAAATCCAATATTAATGATCCACGACCATCAATTTTATCACTACCCCAAGCAAATTATGGGCATTTAAATCACCCAAAATATAAAAAGGATGAGGAACACTATCTAAAACCATTTTCAATTCAGATAATGAACAATTTACATTAGGAGGAATATACAAACAAATAATATGAAAATGATAATCTGTATGTTTTACAGAAATAATAATATATTCAAAATGTACATTCAATGATAAAAA
>NW_018735801.1:0-17497 GCF_002204515.2 Aedes aegypti | reverse complement strand
AAAAGGTAGGCTGGTCGATTTGCCGGCTGAGCATACAAATGCCTCCTGAAGTTTGCTTCAAGAGTTTCGGGAATGACCATAACTCGTGGAAATGCAATGATTCCGATAGAAGCATGATGTGCAGAAAATGCGGCACCAAGTACCATAGGGCAAGCGATAATAGTGCTTGATTAGTGTCGATAGAGAAGACAACGGATACTTAATGAGTGGACCCAAATGTCCGGGTACAAGCGGAATACCAAAGCAGCCAAAATGGAAGTAACTCAGTTGAATTTAAACCACTGTGATGCAACGCAGATGCTGTTTTGCCAATCAGTCTCAGAAACGAAGACCGACGAGGTGTTACTATCGAACCAATACCGCATACTCATCAGCTAGCAGCTATAGGGACGACAGGACGATACCCAATCCAAGAAGTAGTCTCTAGCTCAAATGACGGTTTTACAATAGCAAAAATTGACGGTATGTTCTATATGAGTTGTTATGGGCCCCCAAGGTGGTCGATTGAATTTTCCCACATGGTCGACAGGATGATAGCTGAACTAGCTAATCGGCAGCCAGTAGTGACTAATGGGCAGTGGAGTGGGGTAGCCGCTGCTCCAACCAAAGAGGCCAACTATTGTTGGAATCCCTGGATGCATTAAATGAAGAGCTGGCAAATGTGGGTACAGAGAGTACTATGACTATCCGCTGAAATGGTGCAGAATCGATTATCGAAGTGACGTTCTGCAGACCTAACCTTTTAGGTAGCATGTCCTGGGGCGATGATGACGGTTATACTCATAGCGATCATCATTCGATTCGGGTGGAGGGAAGTGCGATGAAACTTGACGAGGTTGGAAAACAGCACATTGAGGCGCGAACGGAACATTCTGGACCTAAACAGTGAAGAGCGATTTTTTGCCAAGAATCCATGATGAAGATATTTTCTACAATTTCCATGCATAAAAGTCGTAAATTTTTTTTTTTTTTTGAAGATTTAAGGCCGATGTCCGGGATTCGAAGCATCCGTATGAGAAACTTTTTTGAAAGAAAGATAGAAATTTTTCAGTTTGGTCAACATAGACCACATTTAACGGTACCCAATGTGTAAACATCTGCAATTTGATGTAAATAAGCAAATGGAAATGGTGCCCTTATCGTGCCCTACTTTCGGGTCGTTGTCGCCGTGTCTAGTTACTCGCAGAACCCTAACGCTCTGGACGAAAGGCTTTCCGTAATCAGTTGGTGATTTCATAATCGTAAATTTATTACAAACGGCCGGCCGGTTCCTTGTCTCGCACCACTTATGTAAGAATGTCCTTCTTGGAAATTTTCCACTGTTATGCAAATGTAGGATGGGCTGAAAATAGTGACAGCCCTATGCGATAAACCATGCGATCGGCTATTGTCAGCTTATCAGCTGTGTTTCCATTCCTTAGTAATTTACATGCAAGCTCTTGCTTGGAATCGGAGTTTTGGTTCGAAATGATCCTAATTCACTCTCGTTTATCATTATCAATCCCAACAATTTGTTAAACTTATTTTTTTGTTTCTTTTTGATTGTTTGTGTGATTCAGTTGGAAAAGTTATCTTAGAAATTCATTATGCTTTCATAAGGATCTTACTCAAAATAATTAATTGCTTAAACCCAAAAGCAAACTTTTTTCAGTTTTTGTTTCTAAATTTATCATATTTTAGCACAATTTTATGATTTTGCTACAAAAAAAAATTAAATAAAATTCAATCATACATTTATGAAACAACAGTACAGTCTACAATGCCATCTGCTGTTGATTTCATTACGTTATCATCTTGTTTTGTGATTCTAGTCGGGATGTTAACCATTTTTGCGATATTAACAAATTATACAAAATAAACGCATATTTTAGTTTGAAGTCACCGCATTTTATAAGTTTTTGGATACAATAAAATTTGATTCGGTCTGTCTCAACACCGACTATATGTAGGGGACGAGAGCAGTAATACACGAGTGTGGCTATTGCAACAATTAGAAAGCGACCAACAGTCTGATGCATCTGCTGATGCTCGTCGCCTCAGAAGTTAAAATAAACCAAAAAGACAATACGGTGGTGCTGCCAAATTTTCTTTTCACATGTGTACCATGTTAATGTAGCACAAATATTTTTTCGTTTGAATTACGTTAGCAGTAATCTCCTTAACAGTGTTTTCTGCGCTATCGAATCACAGGAACCTAAAATGAGTTTGACCTCATTTAGAACTGAAGATTCAGAAACCATGCAGTAAAGAGTAAAAATCAAAGTGTTTTCCTGTTTTATATACAATGTAGCCATATACTTTTAATTGCCCCGTTTATAGCAATATAACTCTTTGAAACCTATCCAACCGTGAAAATTAAACATACTTCCCCCTACCTGGCATTTCCAAACAAAGCGACATTGATGAATTTATACTGTTAAAAGCCAACCCCTAATCCCTTTGTCATTAGAACCCTCCTTGTGACAAACCACTAAATCCCTGCCACTCTTGTCTTGAAGGATGTTTCCTTTCGCGTGGAAACAATACCTTGTGCAAAGCAAAAAAAAAGCGAAGCTTATCAAACGCATCAATCGACTTTTATTCATAAAACATCCGCTTTGTTGGTGTAACTCCTCAACATTTTCCGTACAATATTGCGCGATAGGATCGATGGAAACCAGTCCTGTCGTCAATTCTGCATATGACATTTACCACTTCCCATAGTAACTGGGGAATGGCCGGAAATAATTTTCACACCACCCATCAATAGGAACGAGAGCAGCATTGTCGAATCGCCTTACTCGTCTCCAAAACATAGGAACGGAAACATACTTTTGCTCTGCTGGACCGAACTGCATCCGAACCCAGTCGACTTTATGGTATGGTTTGCTCTGAAGTAGCGCGTTTTACCACTGGGGCTAAGAAAGTCCCCTGGTTAGAAAATTACACATCGCAATTGCTGCACGTGTACGCACTTTTATGTTTTGCCTTTATGCGAAGAAAGGGAACAATAAGAAGAAGAATTTGCATGCATAGAACCGTTCTACCAGTAGTGGCAGAGCGTGGAACGTCTTCATTACCAGAGCAGGGGGTTTCATGCTCCGAACGATACGAAACATGTATGAATCATGTCGATAAGGGTTTAGTAATTTGTTGTATTAATTTTAATACCAGAAACTTTTACTTAACAGTGGATGGGGAGTTTTTGTTTTTTCGTAATCAAGACTAAAGTGATTTTTCATTGATTCTAGGGGAGGTTTTCTCTCGGGACTCTCGATTTCCGGAAAATATTGTTAAGTTTCCCGGGATTCCTGAATTTGCCGAGAAGTATTTTATTTATAATGGATTACTAGTGCGCTATACTGTGCTATGTAATAATGAAACAATAGCCGTAATATAATATACTTCTAATGACATATCAAAAGATCCAAAAGATCTTATGTCTCATAGATGTTTTGTTATTTCTATCTTTATTAACGAGATTTGCCCTGGGCTAGTTCATCTCGGGACCAACGGCTTTACTTCTCTCCTGAAGGAAGTCGTCACTATAACTATTCTCATAGTGACTATCTCAGGATGGATTCGATCCCAGGTCCTCAGTGTGAGAGGCGTGTGTTCTAACCTTAACACCTGGCCCGTTCCCCATCTTTTGTGTCTTTTATTTAGCTTTCGAATTATTTCACATTCATAGTAATCACCTGATTATTTCTGGAGCATTGCAATATGATAAGAGAATGCGAAAAACCGTCATTTTAACGAATATCTATGATCATATTTTTACAGTAATCAGTGGGTGATATGCACTCATAATATTGAAAAATATAAATACTTATTATAGTTTTAGCAAATGTTTGAAGGTGCGCTTTAAAAAGTGGTAAAATATTGTGACAAACATAATGTAACGGTAATAACATGAACATTATGAAAACTACTCCACAAAATGTGATATGTATACAAAACACACACAAGGGATCATGCACAAATTATGTCACGCTTCAATGGAGGGGGGCAAGCCAAGCGTGACAAGCTTCACGTAATTGAAATCACTGATAGTTAAGCAGGATTCCCATATTATTTCCACAGGACTCTCAAAGATTTCCCATAGAAGTTCAATAGGAATCCAATAGGATTCTTACAGGATTCTCAAAAATATCCGTCAGATTCCCGCTGAATTTCCTTCGGAATTTAAACAGGATGCTCATGGAAACCACAAGGGATTCTCTCAATTCCTGCAATATATCTACACAATTCCCACGGAAAGGTTTCACACAAAGTCCCCACAAATTTCACAAATCCCAACAAACATTTAATGCAAATTTAAATATTCTCTAAGCTCTCTTTATATGGTTTTATGCTGAGTAAATGCGCTGTACTTACAAACAAAAGCTTCTATTTGATCCTTCTATCAAAAGATCTGGCGAATCTACTCAGCTATTTTTAAGCTGTGTTGGCAGCTCTTATGAATACCGATCATTGCTTTGTCTGGACTGTTATATGACAAGTTGCTGTATAACATCTTCGAAAGGCGCTTTTTCAACCATTGTACAAGAGTTGAATAATTTTTATACAGCTTCGCTGTATTATCCATTACATATTATTTTCAAGTTGCTTCACTGCTTACTGTTGTAATGGACTTTCGAGCCGGGCGTTCAAAATTGCGCTAGAGGGTGTCATGCGGAGAGCTGGGTTTAACACCCGAGGTACGATTTTCACAAGATTCAGTCAATTTGTTTGCTTTGCTGATGACATGAATATAATCGGAAGAACATTTGAAACGGTGGCAGAAATGTACACCCGCCTGAAACGCGAAGCAACAAGAGTCGGACTGGTGGTGAATGCGTCGAAAATACAGTACATGCTGGTGGGCGGAACCGAACGCGACAGTGCTTGCCTAGGAACCAGCGTTACAATAGACGGGGATATCTTCGAGGTGGTAGATTAATTCATCTACCTCGGATCCTTGCTGGCAGCGGATAGTAATGTTATCCGTGAAATACGGAGACGCATCATCTGTGGAAGTCGTGCCTACTATGGGCTTAAGAAGAACCTGCTATCAAAAAATATTCGTCCCGCACCAAATGTATCATGTACAAAACGCTGATTACACTGGTGGTCCTATACGGGCATGAAACGTGGACGATGCTCGAGGAAGACCCTCAAGTAATCGGAGTCTTCGAACGTCGGGTGCTTAGGACGATCTTTGGCGGTGTGCAGGAGAACGGCGACGAAGGATGAACCACGAGCACGCTGTAGTCTACGGCGAATCTAGCATCCTGAAGCTAGCAAAAGCTGGAAGAATACGTTGGGCGGGGCATGTTGTAAGCATGCCGGACAACAACCCTGCAAAAATGGTGTTTGCTTCCGATCCGGCAGGTACAAAAAGGCGAGGAGCACAGCGAGCACGCTGGGCTGGCCAGGTGCTGCAAGATCTGGCGAGTGCGGGCCGTAGCCCAGGATGGAGGGAGGCAGCTGCGAACCAAGTTGTTCTTCTTCTTCTTGGCATTACGTCCCCACTGGGACAAAGCCTGCTTCTCAGCTTAGTGTTCTTATGAGCACTTCCACAGTTATTAACTGAGAGCTTTCTTTGCCAAAGTAGCCATTTTCGCATTCGTATATCGTGTGGCAGGTACGATGATACTCTATGCCCAGGGAAATCAAGGAAATTTCCATTACGACAAGATCCTGAACTGACCGGGAATTGACGTGATTTTATTGTAATAACAATGTAATACCAATAAATGAATGAATCCTGGTATCCACACTGGAATCCAAAGATCCACATTGACACATTATGATCCACACTACAGTCCCAGGATCTACACTGCAATACAACAAACCACACTGGAAATCCAATATCCAGATTAAAAGCTTAGAATTCACAATGAAGTATCACAACCCTCACTAAAATCTTAGGATCCACACTGCAATCCTAAGATCCGAACTGCAACACCAGGATCCATATTGCAATTCCATGGTGATCCACACTGGAGTCCCAATATCTACACTGAAATCCGAGAATCTACATTGAAATCCCAGTTTCCGCAATGGAAATCCAGGATCCACACTGGAATCCCAGGAATAACATCACAATCCCAGAATCCATACTGGAATCCCAATATCTAACCTGGAAACCCAAGGTTCATGACAAAATATCAAAATCCATACTAGAATACCGGATCCATATTAGAATCCCAGTATCCACACTGTAATCCCATGACCCACATTAGATACCGTTTTGTCTCAAATTCCGAACAGACTCATATTCCGAACACTCAGTTTTTGTATGGCAATTGGGTTGAAATGTTTCACTTAAATATGTCAACAAAATTAGCTGAAAACGGCACTCGATTGCAATTCAATTTTACGTCTTCCAATTTCTTTTATACCTCGAGAGTAATGTTGATTCTCTAGTTCAAGGCAGTAAAAACTAGCTCAAATAAATTTGTTTGCAAAATTATTCATTTGAATACGATTTTTTAGAGGTGTTCGGAATTTGAATCAAGGTGTTCGGAATATGAGACAGAATGAACACAGTGTTCGGCATTTGAATCAAAAATGTTGTTCCATACCTTTGCGTTAAAACAATACTAAAACAGGTTTCAATCAACATCATTGACGGCACATCCCACAGCTAACAGTTAGGCTTTGCGTAGGAATTAAATTTCACAAACATCAGCTATTTTATGCCCATCAGATGCATTTGAAGTCACTGTTGGCCTTAAGTGTTCGGAATATGAGTCAAAACGGTACCTAAGATTTCGTACGGGAATCCTAATATACACCACAGAAATCACATGATCTACGCTACAATATTGAAAATCCCACGTTGGCACACCAGGATTTATTCTGTAACACTAGGATCCACACTGGAGCTCCCGAATCCACACTGTAAAACCTAGGCATGCACATTGGCTTCCCTGGATCCATATTGGAATTCTAGGAATCACACTAGAATCCCATATCTACACTGAAATTCTTGGATCCACACTGAAATATGAGAATTCACACTAGAATCACAGCATCTATTAAGGATCCGTACTGAAATAGCAGGATCCATACCATAAAACCAGGATCCAAACTGTAACCCCAGGATCCTCGTTGTAATCCAGCATTTAAACTGGAATCCAAATATGCATACTGCGTAACCCAGAATCCACACTGGATTTCCAGGATTCATACTTTAAATCATAAGATTCCACACACGAATATCAGTATCTAAACTAGAATCCCAGCATCTATACTGGAAGCCCAGGGTCAATATTGAAATCCCCAGGATTCACACTGGAATACCAGGTTGACAGTGGAATACGAGGAAGCACACTGGAATCCCAGAACCCACACTGGAATACCAGGTACCACACGGGAATCTTAGGATCCACACTGAAAAACCTATCCCTGCCAGTATTTACTGAAATCCTGCGTTAACATTACAATCCCAGGATCCAAATTCAAATCTTACATCCCTGAATCCACACAGCATTCCCAGAATTCACACTGGAAAATCCAGACGCTACACTGAATTCCCAGGATCTACGCTGGAATCCCAGAATCCATTATGAAATCCCAAAATCTACTGTTATCAAAGGATCACACTGAAATACCAGAATCCACAAAAGAGACCCGGGATCCACACTAGAACTCTAGAGTCTGCACTGAAATCCCAGGATCTACACTGGAAACCCTCATTGGCCTCCAGGATCCATTCTACTATCTCTCAGCAATCTCTAATTTGGAAACCACACTTTTGTAATATAAGACGTCCTTTGGCGATGCCGACCAGAGCTGCTGAAAAATCAGCTCAAATTTTTTTTTTCTTACAGCGCAACCTAGAAGAAGAAATCCGAATTGCGAAAATAGTGATTTTTTATTGGACTACTCTTGAGCTTTATCACAACTTTGCCGAAGATATCATCCATCCATTTTGTCTAAAAAATAACTGTATTTATAAAAGTAACTGATCTCAAAATAGATCACTGAGCGTTCAAGGGTTCTGAGCACAAAATAGCCCACTGGGCGTAAATGGATTAAGATGATGCGTCTACTTTTTACTGGCTTTCAAACATCTGCTTTTTTTTAAATAACGTGCATATTTCAAGGATGCAAACATTAGTCTCCATAATAGCTTCATTTTCTTCTAATGCACCATCATGATTGGACCATGATTTCTCAATTTTTCGACGGTTTCCAGTATCGGGTGCTGTCCAGTACTGAGGAATCTTCCCCTATTCCTACAGGAATCTTTGCAGGAAATATATACTCATAAGAGTATTTTATAGATTCTACAGAGCAATTTCATAAGGAATGTTCACGAGGCTACAGGAAATAAATAGTTCCATTTCCATAGGCCAAGTGCAAAATCCCAACTTTTGAGTATTTCAAAATGAAATCCTATAAAATTGTCGAAAATTTGTTTTAAAATTCTATCGACAAATTTTTAAGTATTTCTTTAAATATCAGGAGTTTTTACAGGGGCACCGTCAAACCTTTTTGAAGGCAGTGATGTTTCAAGAAACTCTACTAGGGATTTTATCAAGAATTCCTTTAAGAGAATCAGTTTATCCTAGTAACTGACGCTAAAGAAGACTACAATTGGCAGTCGAAATACACGTATGTTTCAAAAGATAAGTAATTAGGGCAGAATTTAAAGGTACAATGCTCAAATCAACTTATTTGATACACTTTGTTAAGAGAATCTTAGGGTTCGAATACTTACAAGAAGTATTCCTTCCTTTTACTACATGGGTACTTCAAAAACTTTGTTTAGAATTCTTTATGAAATTTAACTATGATTCAAGGAGATTTAGGTATTATCTAAGGATTTTTTATATGATGTTTTATAATATTTTGAATAATTTTCCAGTCGTACATTTCCCGCATTATCTCATAAATTGAAGGCATTATATCTATCGGTTCATGTAGGAATAACTACATGAGATACTCGACTATCCCCTTTCTTTGGTTTTCCTCCAAAAGCCTTAGCTTTTGGGCTCCAGAGATTTTTCCTAAGCCCAAGGTTCAGAGGTTTTGTTTCGAAAGTCTTAGCAAACTATTTTTTAAACTTCTGCGGAATTCTTAAGAAGTAGATCAATGTATTACATGTACTTTAAAATTTTTATTTTTTTTCGTTGTCCAAGAGTTGCCCAGGAAAACAATCCAGTTATTTATTCAGAAGTTCACTGAAAGATTTTTCAGGATTATTTTTTCCAACACTCAATACAGGGGTTTCGACAGGAATTAGTCCAGCGATTTCTCCTGTTACCCAAGTCACCCGACCAGAAGGAAGAAACAAGATTATAACATAATGTGTTCCCGTGATATGATTTTTTTATATCACCAGTTGTTATAAAACATGTACCGTTAGTAGTTAAAATAACAAAAAATCTAACAAAATTTGCACCATACTAAACTAAAATATAACAAACCCTGTTATAATAATAACAAAATTATTACAGAATGTGTTGCAAGGATGTTACAAAATAACAAAATTATTGCAAACTATGTTACTGTTTATGACATCGGATGTTATTTGCAACAAACTTATAAATGCGATGTCAAAAATATAACAAATGTTGTTATAAATGTGTTACAAAAAATGTAACAAGATGGGAACAAAGCCATCTTGATAACAAAATTATATCAATTTCTGTTATTTTTAACTGCTGTTGATAGGAATGTGTTATAATCTGGTCGGGCATGTTATTTATCAAAGTTTCTCCAAAAAGAGCAACCAGTAATGCCTCTAAGGATACACTATAAATAGACCTCAAAACTGTTTTTTCTTATTGAATTTTAGTAAATATTATGTTTTTTTTCAGTAATTTATGTAGAGATTTCTGTTTTAATTCTTTAAAAATCCTGGGATACTTTTGATGGGTTTTTGTGAATTCATGTGGAAATCTCTGAATGAACTTCTGATGAAATTCCAGGAATTATGTTTTGAGATATCACAAAAGTATCTTCTTATGCAATTACTGTTACATTTTTCTCGAAAATCTTCTCGAGCTCTTCAATGCATTTTTTGAAAGAATGTTAGTTATTTGGTAGATGTACCTAGATTAGTGGAGTAATGTACTGGAGTCAAAAAATAGCTGGTGAGCTATTTTGAGATTTGCAAGAAGGAATCCCTCGAAGAATTACCTAACTGAATAAGTTCATGGATGGATTTCATGTAGAATCTCCTGGAAAACAACAGAATCTTTAAAAAACACTGTTGAAAAAGATCCCGGAGGAATAATTGACCTTTAAAAAAAAATGCTTTGACTTGGTGAGTTTGTAAAATTTTAGGTAAAAACTTTCTATAAATAATGCCCTTGATTTTGCTAACAAGGTGTATCGTGTCTTCCCCTCTGCTTCCATACCACCTTCTTCTGGGCGGCCGAAAATGCGTAACTTTTTTTTATTCTTTTTTCGAAATCATTTAATGTTATGTTTATCTCTTATTATATTGCTTATCATCAATGCTTTCTACTGGTCACATATATTTTGATTCGTAGCTCGGACACTTGAGGGCTCAGTGAAGTGTAACTCACCATAAAGCATATAAAATAAATCATTCTATGGGATTCTAAAAGACACGGACACCGTCTTCAGCCATTTAGCTGCACAGACTGTAACTCAACAATAGACAACAGAGAAGCCATGCTCCAGTGGCACAGCTGAGAAACATGCCTGACGAAAAGTTTCAATGGCTGAAGCGGGAATTGAACGCACAACCCCATTGATACATTGCGCTTAAATGCCTTCACGACACTAACCGCATGGCCACGAGGTCCTCTGCGTGATTTTGTGTTTGAATGTCTCAACTTTCGAATTGAACCAATTTTGTTTCGAATTCCGGGCAGGTCAAATCATTATTCGAATTCACCAAACCATGAATGAACGTCTAAGGCAGTTGGAAATTTTTGAATTGCCGTAGATATCTATGAAAAATGGTTACTAAAACTAGCCTCCATTGATTAGTAAATATTAAAAACATTTCGTGTGAAATGTTTCCCATGCAAAGTATAGTGTCCGGACTCCGGTATTCGAAGACTATACATAATAATCCATTGAAGATTTGGTTTCAGAGTTATCCTAAAGCCTCCAATATACTCATCAGTTTTCACCTCACACGCTGTCAGATATCTATTGGTATGGTCGTTGAAGTTAAATGTTTTTTTTTTTTTTCTAAAGAAAATTGTTTGGATATTTGCTGGTAAAGGGAATTGTGCAACTTGAAAATGTAGATGCCGGAGAAATTTTCGAGGCGATTTTTAATGGAATGTTTGTTTTAATTCCTGCTAGAATTCATATAGTAACTACTTATGCTTTTAAAAGCGCCGTGTTGAAAAAAAAAAAACTATCTGATTTTAACCCAGGAAGAATCTTTTAGTTCCTGAATATTTGATTATTCGTAATAACTCCTGTAGAAATCTTCCTGAGATATGCTTAAGTTTCTACTGAATGGAAAGATAGAGGAATTTCTTCTGAAGACATCCTTAAGTTGATTTTGTCTAAGCCCGTTAACTGACCCTTTTACCAAGTCATGAAATTGAATTAAATGGGTATTGCGGACTCCAATTTGCTATCTGTGCTAATTTCATACAAAATTTAGAACAATGAAACAAAAAGGATGCGGAAGAATCGAATGTTGTCATTTTGTGTGGAAGTGGTAATGATTTCTTTGAGGTCGTTCGTCTACATCGACTCCGAACTACCCCCACTCCCGTGCTAATTACTCTATGGTTGAAAATAATAATTAAATCCTTGAGCTGTTTAGTGGATACCTTTGAATAAATGAAAACCCGAATTTAGTACTATACCATTTAAGTCCACCATCCATTGACAGATACGCGTATTTTGACCTCAACTACGAGGCCGTCTTCAGTTCGCGTACTAGGCTCGATTTGTCCATGTTATTTACCACTTTGAATTTCACCACAAATATAATCCCTAGTTGTCGAATATAATCCCTAGATTAGAACAAATCATCTTTGGGATAAGGAATTCTTTTCTTTTCTCTCCAATGTCGACATTGATAATTCATGTACATTTGTATAGATCAAACAAGTTGTTGTTTGATTACTTATGCTACCGCAACCAAGACTTTTGTAAAACAACCTTACAAACCCCTCTTCCATAGAGCACCACAAATCTGAACTCATCAGCAAGCTCTCCGGTTCTGTTAGGAAGAGCAATGCTCGGCAGAAGAGGGCCCTTTCGAACAAAGGGCATTCAAAACATCCAATAGGGGAAGCGGTCCCTTGCTGCCGAGAGAAGAGGAATGGTTTATTGGAGTTTATAAGGTTTATACGCTGCATCACAATACAGTCCCTATTGGAAACCCGAATGGCAGTGAGCGCGTCTATCCCACCCTCCCCTCCCCCCAGCCGATTGATGTCCAACATTGTAACACGCAATCGCTAATGTATTTGGGTGAAATTGCGTGTCAGCTTTCTGGCCGGGTTTATTTTCTTTGTTCGCTCGTTTTGGAGTTTTAGATTTAGTAGGCATTTAATGGAGTTCTGTCGTTGCCAAAAAATCCCCGCTCTCTCGTGCCGCGGGCCCTGCAACAGTGACACGTGTGGTGTTTTCTTTTTATTTTGAGAACCCACTGAAGCAGAAGAATACAGCCATGCGTGAGCGAGGCGTATAATTGAAGGAATTTGGACTCACACGTTAATATGTGCAGGTTTGACTGCTGGATTTGCCAATGCTTCTTTACGCTTTAGCAATTGCATCATTTGGTTCTCTGTAAAATTAAGTGTCATAAAACTGGGTGAACTGACCTAGCGTATCATGTGCGAAGTATATCGTCTTAGGGGTGTGTTACTTTTCCCCGCATAATGGCTCCCTGAATATCGTTTCCTCAAATGCCAGTTACTCGAATACCCCGTATCACGGAATATTATTTCTCTGAAAAATAATTTGGTACTCATAATATACATATCTCTAAACATTTTCTCGTCAGGAATGACAAAATATCTCCTTCTATTGATTGCTTACTGTTCTTTAGTTCATCACCCTGTCACTAAAGACTATTCACACATTTTTGAATTACATGACTTTTCGAGGACACGGGTCATTCGCGGAACTGCCGTTCGAGGAAACGATAATATGGGAAAACGCAGCAGAATCCTCATTCCAGGGTTTAGAAAAAAAAATAATATAGGATCACTAGATTTGCGTCCAGTAAGGGGATTAAGAGCATAATGGATACATTTAGCAGAGGCTTACCTTAGGACCATAAAATTTTAATACTTTTCATTTATCTTCGGCTACTCTTTGAATAACGTACTACATTCATCAATGGTGATGAAAATCATTTCAAAAGCCAGAAAAACGAGATAGATTGAAAACAAGACTGGTAATAATGTCACTGGACTACGTCATCCAACAACGAAAACATGGTCTAGCAACAGTTTGTTTGTTTAAAATGTGTTGGGAAGTCGAGAAAATTGCCCACCGGTAAAGATTCTCGACCAGTAAGGATTCGAACCAACGATCCTCAGCATGGTCATACTGAATAGCTGCGCGTTTATAGCTACGGCTATTTAGGCCCCGGTATATAGAATAGTAATAATTTCATGGTAATAAATCTTCGAGCTGATTAGTGGAATACGATTTATGGACAAAAGGTCGAAAGATAAAACATCGAAAAACAAAAGGTCGAAAACGATTTGCTTGGTGGGATTTTTTTCCTCCTTTAAAAAACGATTTTCGACCTTTTGTCCCTTCTTTTTTGTTCTTCGACCTTTCGTCTTTCGACCTTTTCTACCTTCGATCTTTTGTCGTTCGACCTTTTGTCATAGATTCGTTAACTATATTAATGTAGATCTATTTCCAAATGTGTCTTAAATTTGTCTGTACTCATAATTATTTCCATAATTTTCTCACAGCAGAATTGGAGACAGCTTGTGAAATCTATGTTGCACAATATTACGTAATCGTGATGTAATGTTAAACGTACTTAGACATATTGTGACTCAACATCTTCCACTTTCATGTGACTCAAGTACAATTATAGTGTCATCTTCAAATCGATGACCAAATACAATTTCACAACAACTGATAACCAAAGTATAGAATTATATGTATGGTAAGCCTTTTTAGTTGATCTTCTATTATAAAAAAATGTATCAAATTCTACATGATGAGTAATTCTTCAAATTCAAAAACCTACATATAAAAAGCTCAGAAAATAATACTTTTTGCCTTTGAAATAACTGCTGTTTGAGAATTTAAGTCATGTTTGGAACATGATACAAAATGGTACATCGGTAACCAACATTACATAATGCAATTCAGAATAATACATATCTTCCTTCTGCCGTAACTGCCGTAACCTACTGAGACTGAGCCTGCCTCTCAGCTCAGTGTTCTATGAGCACTGCCACAGTTTAACATTGAGAACTTCCTTAGCCAATCGCCAATTGACCATTTGTACATCGTGAAGCAAGCACGAAGATTCCCTATGCCTAGGAAAAAAAAAAGAAATTTTCTAACCGTCCTTACATCCTTAACACGGCCTGCGACATTTGAAAAAGGTGTAATATCGACTTTAAAAAACGTCCAGTATAAATATCTACCGTGTTTATAGTTAGGATATCAAATCTGGATGCATGTTTATGGTAATGTAATCTCAATTTTTATTATATTTAGAAGGATTTATTATATTCAAGCTTTGCATTCAGTTGCTCACAGAGAGTTGGGTTGTAATTCATACAACCAAATCTGTTAGAACCTACTGAAAAGTAGATTTGTATCAAAATGTGCCTTAAACTTGTCTGTATCATTATTCTATGATTTTCTTAGGTAAGAATTGAAGGCAGATTGTGCAATATATGTTGCATAATATTACTTAATAGTGATGTAATATTGAATTTAAATAGAAATGTTATGATTCATTACAAAGCGTAACAAAAATGACACTTTTGCTTGTCTCAAGGATCAAATTATGTGTCTCCAGTAGATTTAGTGTTGCTGAATCTGATGCCGTTCTCAGAAATGTTCCAGCACGTCACAATTTTAGCTACAGGTCGCCAAAGTTGCATAAAACACTGTTTTCATTGATGTTTACATGAAATTTAAGGTATGATTTATCGAAATTTCTTGTGATCTAATCCAGCAAGCATGCAAAATATGACTCAAACTTTCATTCAAATATAATTTAGTTGAAATTTCACAATAAATTTTAGATTAAATTGACTTTTTTAATATGCTTAAAGTCTCCATACAAAACCTTTCATTTTTCTTATATAGGAAAATACAATACTTTTCTAAATCATAAAAAATAACTTTTAAGCTTCGAAAATATTATGAACTATACTGTTAAGTATTGTAATACTTATAAAGTTTGAATTCCGTGACAAATCAAGCAAATAAATTGCTATACAAGCTGGGAAACTTGCATGCAAGTTGGCTGATATAGTGAAATTTTGCCTTTTTAATAGCAAATATCTCTAAAACTAGACGTGCTATCATATTTTTGAGAACGACAATGGATTAAGTAAGCCTTAATTAAGTAAATAGCGGTATTTTGATGCTTGAGACAAAAATGTGCTCCGCAGTGTTATTATTCACTTTCATTTGATTCAGGTTTTGTACGATTATTGATTTTCAGTTTGCTGACTAAATATATATATACAACTGATAATCAAAAGATTAATCATATGCAGTAACCTATGCAGTTAATTTTCTATTATTGAAAATTGTCACAATTTCTAAAAATAAACCATTTTCTGAATAGATAGAAGATCATCAAGTTTCCACTATTTTTAGCCTACCATCCCTAACATAATCTGTAAACATTCATCTAATGTGAGTATTGAAAAAATGTCTTAAGTCTAGTGTTAAAACCAATATATAAAATCTACAATTTTTTAAATGTTTCGCTGGAGTCTTTTTAGGAACAGAAGTGACTTTATTCCTATTCCCCGTCGAAACTAACGTAATCAGTGCGTGCGCTCGAGCTCGTTTAGCCAATCCTACATCAAGTGCAACAGGCGAAGGGATTCAACGAGATAGTAAACACCTTCGTTCTCATCGCGCTGGGTTGCCGCATCATTGCTCTCTATCGAATATGTAGGAGGAAGTAGTTCACAATGCATATGGACAAGATTTTGTGATTATTCCTTGATAAACATATGTACACGCTGATATCTTCTTCTACTTAATCATCTGGAACTACGCCTCTGCGAGCTTAGTGTAAATAGCATTTCTACAGTTTCTAACGGAAAGCTTCTATGTCAAAGTTACCATTTTGCATACCATACCTAACACATATTTGGTGGCAATTTTTTTCTGCAAAAAATTGTACCTACCTAGAATGTATGTTTTTAAAAAGTTTTGTTTGCAAGAATTTTACATAAAACAGTAATGTTCAAACCAATAAACATTTTTTTAAAAAGCATAAGTATGACAATATTTTTGTCTACAACTTTAAAATAAAAGTAAAGTTTGATTTCTAACAATTATTCTACAAGTAATCATTTCTAAACGTGGTTTCCGTTTCCGTGTGGTTAGTGTCGTCAGGCAATGAAGCCCCAGTACGGCAGGTTAGGCTAACTATAGTCTAAATTTAGTCTAATTCGTTAGATTGTTAGCCTAAATTTTTTTCTAACGTTAGGCTAAATTTAGTCTAAAATTAGACAGATCTGACACAGTTTTGTTAGATATGCTGCAAGTTCGAAACGATCAGTTAGACTAAATTTAGACTAACGTTAGCCTAACGTTAGACAAAATTATGTATGGGCTGTTAGATGGATTTTATGCTGCTTGTGCATATCCCAGCTGTCATCCCAGCATCCCAAGAAATCCAAGCTGTCACCGTCCACCAGCGGCGCTGCTGTCGCAGCGGTGATAGAAAAGCAAAACAGTTGTCAAACACGAACTGGATTTTGATATTCTTTTAAAAAACTAAAATTTGACTTAATTTCAATGTTTTTGTATAAGGAGAATTGTGCAGACTTGTAGTAAACGGAAAGTTTTACAAAATGGTAAGTAATTCTATCCAATTTGCAATTCGTATGTCAGAAAAAATGAAATATTGAGGAAAGTAAACAACACTTTCTTCGCTACAGAACTGCTGTGTAATCCCGGGATGCGGGAACAAGTTCCAGCTGTACCGGGTGCCCAACTCCGGAAATAATCGCTTCCGGCAATGGAAGAAGGTCGCGCCTGTTTTTGGAACTGGATCCGAGCGGATTTGCTCTCACCATTTCATCGAAACGGACTTCGTGGAAAGTGAGTGTTTTCTGCAGCACAGTGAACATACTGTTGAATTTATGTATTTATTTGAACAATAATAGATATCCGGAAGAAGCTGAAGAGCACTGCAATCCCCTCCATCAACTTGCCGGCGGAAAGGTTGAAAGCATCAAACAAAATAGGCTGCTGCGTTTTGGGATGCCGCTCCAAAGACATCAAGAATATGGAAAAGTTTCCCTCCATGACATCGAAAGCTTGGCTGAAATGGGCAAACATACTGGGCTGTGCGGAGGCTAATACAGCGGGGTGGAAAATCTGCCAGAAGCACTTC
>NW_018735800.1:7500-17031 GCF_002204515.2 Aedes aegypti | reverse complement strand
CTCGCAAGCAGCTGGCTACCAAAGCCGCTCGCAAGAGCGCCCCAGCCACCGGAGGTGTCAAGAAGCCTCACCGTTATCGGCCAGGAACCGTTGCTCTGCGTGAAATCCGTCGCTACCAAAAGTCGACTGAGCTGCTGATCCGCAAGCTGCCATTCCAGCGTCTGGTTCGTGAGATCGCCCAGGACTTCAAGACCGATCTGCGCTTCCAGAGCTCGGCTGTCATGGCCCTGCAGGAAGCGAGCGAGGCCTATCTGGTCGGTCTTTTCGAAGATACCAACCTTTGCGCCATCCACGCCAAGCGTGTCACCATTATGCCCAAGGACATCCAGCTGGCTCGCCGTATCCGTGGAGAACGCGCTTAAATTCGGTCTGCATTATAGTTGCCATTCTCAACAAAACGGCCCTTTTCAGGGCCACTAGAGCATTCCCTAAAAGAGTTGTGTGAGCAATTTTCCCTTCAGTGTACCTAAAACTGTTTGTTCCCCTGGGGGAACTACTTCCTAAAGCCCCTTGACCACCGAACGATCATACTCTCAACACTGATGAGGGGAGGTACGTCAACCAACCGACAACTCGAGTTGTCCCTTCATGCTTCGCTTTGCACACACTTTTGAATGTGCATCTCCAGCGCGGACTTCATTCTCTGGTACCGGCCGTATGTTTCCCCTTCTTCTTATGCTCTTTTCCGGATTCAGAAGCTTTCCCAGCTCGCCTCCCCTTGTTGCTACAAACTAGACAACTCGAACATCCAACATTGAAAGTTTGACCGTATGATTGAAACGTAATCTTTGGCTTGTTTACTTTGAATCACACCCCTATGATAGTTATAATTGTGGGGTTTGGAAATTGATTGATTCCCTCAATATTAGGAGCTCCTGATATAGCCTTTCCTCGAATAAATAATATAAGTTTTTAAATACTACCTGCTTCATCAACTCTTCTACTGTCAAGCAGTAGATAGTAGAAAATGGGGCAGGAACTGGATGAACAGTTTACCCTCCTCTCTCTTCAGGAACAGCTCACGCAGGGCTGGCTGTTTCAATGTTTTATGTTTCTGTTTCGGCAAATTGAACTCCAAAAATCGAAAGTTCGAGGTATCCCGAACAGAACATTTAAGAAGCCCAAACGTTTCCCCCCGCGGAATCTAGGAATTGATTCAGAAATGGTCATAATATGGCCGATATCTCTTCATCGATCCTCTCTGTGGCTAAATTAGATAAATCTGCAATATTTCAACAACAACTCTCTAGCGGTGGACTGGATATTGTCGTCCTGAAAAGGACGGTTTTTGGTTTGATGCACGCAGTGTAGTAACTTATGCCTTCTTCTCGGTTTTCTTCGGCAGCAAGACAGCCTGAATGTTGGGCAGAACACCACCTTGGGCGATGGTAACACCGGACAGCAGCTTGTTCAATTCTTCGTCGTTGCGGATGGCCAACTGCAGATGACGGGGAATGATTCTGGTCTTCTTGTTGTCACGGGCAGCGTTTCCTGCCAATTCGAGCACTTCAGCGGCCAGATATTCCATAACGGCAGCCAAGTAGACTGGAGCGCCGGCACCGACACGCTCGGCATAGTTGCCCTTCCGGAGCAGACGGTGAATACGACCGACTGGGAACTGCAATCCAGCGCGGTTGGAACGGGACTTTGCCTTTCCCTTAACTTTGCCTCCTTTGCCGCGGCCAGACATTTTGTGGTTGAGTTTGAGTGGACTTGAGAAACAAACGTTCACGAAGCGTACGTAAGCGGTACTGATGGTGATTTCACCGGATGAGGGTATCTTTTATACATGCGTAGCCCTGCGCTGCACTCATACTAGGATGGTACGAACGAAATGGATGAAGTAGCAAACGAAGCGAAGGGGCGGAACAGCGCTCACCATTCTACGGGTATAAAAGAGAACCGACTGGTTCGGTCGGGCATCAGTTTCAGTTTTCGTTTGGAATCTAAAACAACGTTAGCAGCACGATGGCACCGAAAACCAGCGGAAAGGCCGCGAAGAAATCCGGCAAGGCCCAGAAGAACATTGTCAAGGGCGATAAGAAGAAGAAGAAGCAGCGCAGGAAGGAAAGCTACGCCATCTACATCTACAAGGTGTTGAAGCAAGTTCACCCCGACACTGGCGTTTCGTCGAAAGCCATGAGCATCATGAACAGCTTCGTCAACGACATCTTTGAGCGTATTGCCGCCGAAGCCTCCCGCCTGGCCCACTACAACAAGCGTTCGACGATCACATCCCGCGAAATCCAAACCGCCGTCCGGCTTCTGCTCCCGGGAGAGTTGGCCAAGCACGCCGTTTCGGAAGGCACCAAGGCCGTCACACAAATACACCAGCTCCAAGTAAATGACGACCGACACTGCGTTCAATCACACCAAACCAAAAGGCCCTTTTCAGGGCCACTATTTCAATCCCGAAAAAGAGTTGATTTTGAAAATCTGACACTAGACTGTTTTATCACACTATTGAACCGACTGAGGTAGTGCCACGGCGGTGACTTCATAACGTGACAACACCCCCCTCTCTTATCAGTTTGAATTTATTCAATTCATTTTATTTATTCGATGTTATCAGTTTCAGTATTGATTAATTATAACGATTACAGTTGCAGAGATTTGGATCCCCATTCAGCTGCGTAATAAATAATAGGAATTTAATTGTTAAGCAGTATAGGGAAAAATCTGTTCACAAAAAAACCCTAGATCTAAGTTTTTCCATCAGTTTGAATTTAAAACAAGAAGAATCCACTTCGTACGTTCAACATTTCTGCTGATTGCAAAAAAAAAAATGTTGTGCCAGCCATGTTGTACCTTAACCACACTTCATTTCACTAGCAGAACGTTTAAGGTTCAATATTTATGCTGATTGCCATGTTGCCACCTTAACAACTTCATTTTTGCTATCGGTTGTGCTGCATGTTAGTAGTTTAGGACAATTTTGACATCATAGGACTAGCTAGCTAGGCAGGCATGATGACAAGTTTTCTTCTCAACGTATTGGAAAGAAGCTCATTATGTTTTCTAGCGTCCCATTACAAACGATCTCGTAAGAGCATCCCAGCAGTTCAGGCCTATCATAATAACGTTTATCGAACAACAGTTCGTCCCCTTGATGCTACAACTAGATAACTCGAAATTTGAAATTTTTGACTTCAATATGTCAAAACATTTTTCTTAATTAGATCTGCAAAATATCCACAGGTCTTAAGCGTGTGATTCAAAATACACAAGTTAAAGATTATTTTTCAATCATAATCTCTGCGATTAACCATCACCTTGTTAAACGGTCATACTTTCAAAGTTGCACATCTCAAAATTTTGATTTTCGAGTTATCTAGTTGTAGCATTAAGGGGACGATATATATATTGGCATTTTATGGTGTCTTCCAATCGGAGACGAGAATTTTCTCCCCAAGCCACGCCACCGCCGGACTGCAAAAGCGTGTAGTGCTTGTCCCATTAGATTACCCTTGCTTTTAGTGTGTGTGAACATTTGTCATATCAACTCTTTGATGAGTGTGTTTGGTGGCCCTGAAAAGGGCCGTTTGAAGAGCGAAACTTTGGAATGCGATTTAACCTCCGAAAACCGTACAGGGTGCGTCCCTGACGCTTCAGAGCGTAGACAACATCCATAGCGGTAACGGTTTTACGCTTGGCGTGTTCAGTGTAGGTAACGCATCACGGATGACGTTTTCCAGGAACACCTTCAACACACCACGAGTTTTCCTCGTAGATAAGTCCGGAGATACGCTTGACTCCTCCACGACGAGCCAGACGACGGATTGCGGGCTTGGTGATACCCTGGATGTTATCACGCAAAACCTTGCGATGACGCTTGGCGCCTCCTTTTCCGAGTCCTTTGCCTCCCTTGCCACGGCCGGTCATTTTGGATGAATTTGGTTCTGTGTTCGACGAACGGTAGTACTGGAACTGATGGCTGCGCCAAACACTAGCGGGCCACTTTTATACCCACTCGAGGGTTGAGTTCTTCTTTCCTCTCTTGCTTGTTCTATTCTTCCGTGGCTTCCGATTGGTTGCCTGCATCGATATGAGCATATAAAAGAGGACTGCCTGGTTTTTTGACCCTCATTCTGTCGCTGCGTTTCAACTGATCCGTTTGGATTGAAAGCAAATTAATCATCATCTAACACAATGGCCCGTACCAAGCAGACTGCTCGTAAGTCTACTGGAGGAAAAGCTCCTCGCAAGCAGCTGGCTTACCAAAGCCGCTCGCAAGAGCGCCCCAGCCACCGGAGGTGTCAAGAAGCCTCACCGTTATCGGCCAGGAACCGTTGCTCTGCGTGAATCCGTCGCTACCAAAAGTCGACTGAGCTGCTGATCCGCAAGCTGCCATTCCAGCGTCTGGTTCGTGAGATCGCCCAGGACTTCAAGACCGATCTGCGCTTCCAGAGCTCGGCTGTCATGCCCTGCAGGAAGCGAGCGAGGCCTATCTGGTCGGGTCTTTTCGAAGATACCAACCTTTGCGCCATCCACGCCAAGCGTGTCACCATTATGCCCAAGGACATCCAGCTGGCTCGCCGTATCCGTGGAGAACGCGCTTAAATTCGGTCTGCATTATAGTTGCCATTCTCAACAAAACGGCCCTTTTCAGGGCCACTAGAGCATTCCCTAAAAGAGTTGTGTGAGCAATTTTCCCTTCAGTGTACCTAAAACTGTTTGTTCCCCTGGGGGAACTACTTCCTAAAGCCCCTTGACCACCGAACGATCATACTCTCAACACTGATGAGGGGAGGTACGTCAACCAACCGACAACTCGAGTTGTCCCTTCATGCTTCGCTTTGCACACACTTTTGAATGTGCATCTCCAGCGCGGACTTCATTCTCTGGTACCGGCCGTATGTTTTCCCCTTCTTCTTATGCTCTTTTCCGGATTCAGAAGCTTTCCCAGCTCGCCTCCCCTTGTTGCTACAAACTAGACAACTCGAACATCCAACATTGAAAGTTTGACCGTATGATTGAAACGTAATCTTTGGCTTGTTTACTTTGAATCACACCCCTATGATAGTTATAATTTGTGGGGTTTGGAAATTGATTGATTCCCTCAATATTAGGAGCTCCTGATATAGCCTTTCCTCGAATAAATAATATAAGTTTTTAAATACTACCTGCTTCATCAACTCTTCTACTGTCAAGCAGTAGATAGTAGAAAATGGGGCAGGAACTGGATGAACAGTTTACCCTCCTCTCTCTTCAGGAACAGCTCACGCAGGGCTGGCTGTTTCAATGTTTTATGTTTCTGTTTCGGCAAATTGAACTCCAAAAATCGAAAGTTCGAGGTATCCCGAACAGAACATTTAAGAAGCCCAAACGTTTCCCCCCGCGGAATCTAGGAATTGATTCAGAAATGGTCATAATATGGCCGATATCTCTTCATCGATCCTCTCTGTGGCTAAATTAGATAAATCTGCAATATTTCAACAACAACTCTCTAGCGGTGGACTGGATATTGTCGTCCTGAAAAGGACGGTTTTTTGGTTTGATGCACGCAGTGTAGTAACTTATGCCTTCTTCTCGGTTTTCTTCGGCAGCAAGACAGCCTGAATGTTGGGCAGAACACCACCTTGGGCGATGGTAACACCGGACAGCAGCTTGTTCAATTCTTCGTCGTGCGGATGGCCAACTGCAGATGACGGGGAATGATTCTGGTCTTCTTGTTGTCACGGGCAGCGTTTCCTGCCAATTCGAGCACTTCAGCGGCCAGATATTCCATAACGGCAGCCAAGTAGACTGGAGCGCCGGCACCGACACGCTCGGCATAGTTGCCCTTCCGGAGCAGACGGTGAATACGACCCGACTGGGAACTGCAATCCAGCGCGGTTGGAACGGGACTTTGCCTTTCCCTTAACTTTGCCTCCTTTGCCGCGGCCAGACATTTTGGTGGTTGAGTTTGAGTGGACTTGAGAAACAAACGTTCACGAAGCGTACGTAAGCGGTACTGATGGTGATTTCACCGGATGAGGGTATCTTTTATACATGCGTAGCCCTGCGCTTGCACTCATACTAGGATGGTACGAACGAAATGGATGAAGTAGCAAACGAAGCGAAGGGCGGAACAGCGCTCACCATTCTACGGGTATAAAAGAGAACCGACTGGTTCGGTCGGGCATCAGTTTCAGTTTTCGTTTGGAATCTAAAACAACGTTAGCAGCAACGATGGCACCGAAAACCAGCGGAAAGGCCGCGAAGAAATCCGGCAAGGCCCAGAAGAACATTGTCAAGGGCGATAAGAAGAAGAAGAAGCAGCGCAGGAAGGAAAGCTACGCCATCTACATCTACAAGGTGTTGAAGCAAGTTCACCCCGACACTGGCGTTTCGTCGAAAGCCATGAGCATCATGAACAGCTTCGTCAACGACATCTTTGAGCGTATTGCCGCCGAAGCCTCCCGCCTGGCCCACTACAACAAGCGTTCGACGATCACATCCCGCGAAATCCAAACCCGCCGTCCGGCTTCTGCTCCCGGGAGAGTTGGCCAAGCACGCCGTTTCGGAAGGCACCAAGGCCGTCACCAAATACACCAGCTCCAAGTAAATGACGACCGACACTGCGTTCAATCACACCAAACCAAAAAGGCCTTTTCAGGGCCACTATTTCAATCCCGAAAAGAGTTGATTTTGAAAATCTGACACTAGACTGTTTTATCACACTATTGAACCGACTGAGGTAGTGCCACGGCGGTGACTTCATACGTGACAAACACCCCCCTCTCTTATCAGTTTGAATTTATTCAATTCATTTTATTTATTCGATGTTATCAGTTTCAGTATTGATTAATTATAACGATTTACAGTTGCAGAGATTGGATCCCCATTCAGCTGCGTAATAAATAATAGGAATTTAATTGTTAAGCAGTATAGGGGAAAAATCTGTTCACAAAAAAAACCCTAGATCTAAGTTTTTCCATCAGTTTGAATTTAAAACAAGAAGATCCACTTCGTACGTTCAACATTTCTGCTGATTGCAAAAAAAAAAATGTTGTGCCAGCCATGTTGTACCTTAACCACACTTCATTCACTAGCAGAACGTTTAAAGTTCAATATTTATGCTGATTGCCATGTTGCACCTTAACAACTTCATTTTTGCTATCGGTTGTGCTGCATGTTAGTAGTTTAGACAATTTTGACATCATAGGACTAGCTAGCTAGGCAGGCATGATGACAAGTTTCTTCTCAACGTATTGGAAAGAAGCTCATTATGTTTTCTAGCGTCCCATTACAAACGATCTCGTAAGAGCATCCCAGCAGTTCAGGCTATCATAATAACGTTTTATCGAACAACAGTTCGTTCCCCTTGATGCTACAACTAGATAACTCGAAATTTGAAATTTTTGACTTCAATATGTCAAAACATTTTTCTTAATTAGATCTGCAAAATATCCACAGGTCTTAAGCGTGTGATTCAAAATACACAAGTTAAAGATTATTTTTCAATCATAATCTCTGCGATTAACCATCACCTTGTTAAACGTCATACTTTCAAAGTTGCACATCTCAAAATTTGATTTTCGAGTTATCTAGTTGTAGCATTAAGGGGACGATATATATATTGGCATTTTATTGGTGTCTTCCAATCGGAGACGAGAATTTTCTCCCCAAGCCACGCCACCGCCGGACTGCAAAAGCGTGTAGTGCTTGTCCCATTAGATTACCCTTGCTTTTAGTGTGTGTGAACATTTGTCATATCAACTCTTTGATGAGTGTGTTTGGTGGCCCTGAAAAGGGCCGTTTGAAGAGCGAAACTTTGGAATGCGATTTAACCTCCGAAACCGTACAGGGTGCGTCCCTGACGCTTCAGAGCGTAGACAACATCCATAGCGGTAACGGTTTTACGCTTTGGCGTGTTCAGTGTAGGTAAACGGCATCACGGATGACGTTTTCCAGGAACACCTTCAACACACCACGAGTTTCCTCGTAGATAAGTCCGGAGAGATACGCTTGACTCCTCCACGACGAGCCAGACGACGGATTGCGGGCTTGGTGATTACCCTGGATGTTATCACGCAAAACCTTGCGATGACGCTTGGCGCCTCCTTTTCCGAGTCCTTTGCCTCCCTTGCCACGGCCGGTCATTTTGGATGAATTTGGTTCTGTGTTCGACGACGGTAGTACTGGAACTGATGGCTGCGCCAAACACTAGCGGCCACTTTTATACCCACTCGAGGGTTGAGTTCTTCTTTCCTCTCTTGCTTGTTCTATTCTTCCGTGGCTTCCGATTGGTTGCCTGCATCGATATGAGCATATAAAAGAGGACTGCCTGGTTTTTTGACCCTCATTCTGTCGCTGCGTTTCAACTGATCCGTTTGGATTTGAAAGCAAATTAATCATCATCTAACACAATGGCCCGTACCAAGCAGACTGCTCGTAAGTCTACTGGAGGAAAAGCTCCTCGCAAGCAGCTGGCTACCAAAGCCGCTCGCAAGAGCGCCCCAGCCACCGGAGGTGTCAAGAAGCCTCACCGTTATCGGCCAGGAACCGTTGCTCTGCGTGAAATCCGTCGCTACCAAAGTCGACTGAGCTGCTGATCCGCAAGCTGCCATTCCAGCGTCTGGTTCGTGAGATCGCCCAGGACTTCAAGACCGATCTGCGCTTCCAGAGCTCGGCTGTCATGGCCCTGCAGGAAGCGAGCGAGGCCTATCTGGTCGGTCTTTTCGAAGATACCAACCTTTGCGCCATCCACGCCAAGCGTGTCACCATTATGCCCAAGGACATCCAGCTGGCTCGCCGTATCCGTGGAGAACGCGCTTAAATTCGGTCTGCATTATAGTTGCCATTCTCAACAAAACGGCCCTTTTCAGGGCCACTAGAGCATTCCCTAAAAGAGTTGTGTGAGCAATTTTCCCTTCAGTGTACCTAAAACTGTTTGTTCCCCTGGGGAACTACTTCCTAAAGCCCCTTGACCACCGAACGATCATACTCTCAACACTGATGAGGGGAGGTACGTCAACCAACCGACAACTCGAGTTGTCCCTTCATGCTTCGCTTTGCACACACTTTTGAATGTGCATCTCCAGCGCGGACTTCATTCTCTGGTACCGGCCGTATGTTTCCCCTTCTTCTTATGCTCTTTCCGGATTCAGAAGCTTTCCCAGCTCGCCTCCCCTTGTTGCTACAAACTAGACAACTCGAACATCCAACATTGAAAGTTTGACCGTATGATTGAAACGTAATCTTTGGCTTGTTTACTTTGAATCACACCCCTATGATAGTTATAATTGTGGGGTTTGGAAATTGATTGATTCCCTCAATATTAGGAGCTCCTGATATAGCCTTTCCTCGAATAAATAATATAAGTTTTTAAATACTACCTGGCTTCATCAACTCTTCTACTGTCAAGCAGTAGATAGTAGAAAATGGGGCAGGAACTGGATGAACAGTTTACCCTCCTCTCTCTTCAGGAACAGCTCACGCAGGGCTGGCTGTTTCAATGTTTTATGTTTCTGTTTCGGCAAATTGAACTCCAAAAATCGAAAGTTCGAGGTATCCCGAACAGAACATTTAAGAAGCCCAAACGTTTCC
>NW_018735800.1:0-2500 GCF_002204515.2 Aedes aegypti | reverse complement strand
GGACAACAATGAACAATGAATGGACAACAATGAACGATGAATGGACAACAATGAACGATGAATGAACAGCAATGAAAAATAAATGAAAAAACATTGAACGACAATGAACAATGAATGAAAAACAGATGAACAACAATGAATGAAAAACAATGAACAACAATGAATGAAAAACAATGAACAACAATGAGCAATGAACAACAATGAACAATGAATGGACAACAATGAACGATGAATGGACAACAAATGCACAACAATGAACGATGATGGTTTGACTGTTATTAACGAGATTTTTAGCCCTGGCTAGTTCATCTCGGGACCAACGGCTTTACTTCCCTTCCGAAGGAAGTCGTCACTATAACTTTTTTACGTCATAAGTGACTATGTCGGGGATGGGATTCGATCCCAGGTCCTCGGCGTGAGAGGCGAGTGTTCTAACCAACTACACCAGGTCCGTCCCCGAATGAACGATGAATGGACAACAATGAACAATGAATGGACAAACAATGAACGATGAATGGACAACAATGAACGATGAATGGACAACAATGCCACAATGAATGGACAACAATGAACGATGAATGGACAACAATGAACGATGAATGAACAGCAATGAAAAATAAATGTAAAACATTGAACAACAATGAACAATGAATGAGATATGGAGAGTACAAATGTATGCAGAATGAAGGGACGGAGAAGAAATCATCGGTAGGCATAGACTAGTAGTGTTTCTCCAACTGCTTTTGGTGGAGAATTGAATTAGTTTTTATTCTTAGGTTTTTATTACGTCATGAAGAACATTTAACTCTCCTGGCAGAACAACAACGATTAGTTAGTAGTTCACTAAATTGACGTTTGAGCGGTGCCGAATTCACTAGTTTCCGCGTAAATAACACGGCACCGCTCAAATGTCAAATAGTGAACTCGTGCATTGGTCCATAGTGAACCCGTGCATAGGTCCATAGAAACCGCGATGACGTCTCACATTCCTAACCAAAAACCGACCGTTACGCACTTGGAGCAAAAGCAATCCCTTCCAACTGATGGGATGAACCAAACAAGTAAACAAAAATCAACTGCAACTATTTGACCACTCACAACACACCCTCAGCAAGGCGATGTAGATAGCAATGTGAATCGCAAGCCTATCGTCCAAGCAAGCTCGTTCGATTTTCCCTCACTAAGAACACCGGGCCTCGGAACCATGACCAGAACAACTAGCCGCTAGACAGGTTCTCCCACGCGACCTGCCAGTATTCTCGGGGTACCCCGCTGACTGGCCAATATTTATCAGTAATTATAACTACACTACGGATGCGTGTAGGTACAGCGAAGGAGAAAATTTGATTCGATTGCAGCGATGCCTGGAAAATGTTGCATGGGAATCGGTGAGCAGTAGGCTGATCCTCCTAACATCCGTTCCGCATGTGGTTGAGTAACTGCGGATGCGCTTTGGTCGTGCTGATCGAATGATCACAAACCCTGTCTTGCACTAATAAGCAGAAACATTGAACGTAAGAAATCGATCTTCTTATTTTAATTTTAAACTTTCTGCTAGTGCACAAGTTAAACTAGAAATTATGGTCATTTGATGATTCTCTCTCGGTTTTAAAGTTAAGGTACATTATTTAATTTGGATTCTATGCTACTTCACATAAAACTGGAATGGTAATTTATCGGTACGATATTATTGACAGAATAAGCATGTTAAGCCATTGTAAAACACAAGTTGTGGATTAGGGAAAAAATGCGATTGTCTTGGCGCACTTTGGTTTCATATGTTCATGTTTTTTTTCGTACATCACACTATTGAGAAACTGTACTCATAGGAACTTATGTACGCTTCAGAATTTTGATTTTAAAAAAAGTAAAATGAATGACTCACCAGAAAAATATATGGGAAGTGTTGCAGAAGGGCCGCCGGTGTCATCCACATTGGTCTACAAAATAGCACTGTACGCATACCTCTGGATTTTGATATCCTGCAAAGAAATAGTAATATAAATCTTAAATGTTAATAGTATGGGAAGAAATTCATCTGATCTCATGGTATCTATCCAGTATTTATAGCACTATTAGATATAATCAAGTAAAGGTCTTATTCTTGGCATTACATTACATACATTGGGGCGGAGCCTGCTTCTCAGCTTGCTACTTCCATTATCGCGAAATCAACTGCACTTTCATCAAAAGGAACGAACCAGATGACTGCTTGGGAATAACCCTTAGTGTTTAGGTGCTGATGATCTATGTTTGGGCAACAATTCGAGTCAACGAAGGTACGACGTTGCCCCCTGGAAAAGTTTACTCGATGCGTGAAGCGTCGAATATTTTACCCGGCAAGGTATAGGATGTGAAATTTTATGAACTACAATAATTATTTAAAATATTTTCAGTACATGTATTGATAGACTTTATAGACACAATATATTGATTTTTATATTTTCAGGGCTGTTACAAAAACTTCAAAATCTTATCCGCGAAAATCGCGACTACCAAA